>NW_026936651.1:0-73574 GCF_032062105.1 Saccostrea cuccullata
ATATGAAACGGCAAATTTCTGTTCTACAGAAGAAACTAAATAATCCAACACCTTAATAACTGTCTCATTGTGAATTATAATCTTTAATTTTTTTTTTCCAATTTACATTTCCGTGTGTTCTGAACTCTATATATTTTGACATCCTACATCTTAATCCTTCAAAGCCATAAATAATGGCAATATTAAAATAGCCTTTGTAAAATATAGGTGGAGGAAATATGTGTTGTGATTTACAACAGCTGCTTAAATCCAAAAAAGTTATGGTAAAATAATACTCATAATACATCATAACTGAAATAAATATTGAGGTGCCTGAAATTTTAAAATATCTTCTAAATAAATTATAAAATACATAAACAAAGTCCTGGGAAGACTTACATGGTCAGCCAGACACCTGGTCTGAGCTATAGACCTGGCTAGAGAGGTCAGGAAGTGAAATTTATTGAAGTCTGTCTCATCTATCATGAAGCTGTATAGTTTGTCCTTGTCATCTGTATGGGACCGACAGATGATCCCAAAACTGTTCTGACAATCTGAAATGAAAGTTAAGCTTTCTTTAAACAACATGTACCTGTAGGAATTGTACTTAAAGTATACTATAAGATAAGGAAATCTTTTCATATGTACAATTGTATATGTACCATAAAACAATACAATTGTAACTATTAGTTTATTACCTTCCGATTCTCTGTAGTTAATGACCCGTTTGACTGACTTCAGCTGTAGAAGACCCAGGTGTTTGTACTGTTTCTGTGGACTCCTCCTTAGGGCAGGGCTCTTTGCTGTGCTGCCATATTTGGTTCTTCGCTTACAGATCTAACCAAATAGTCCCATGCAAATGATTTACATGTATATACATTTATCTCCAAAAATCAAAGATATCTTATTTTTCTCTTTCCAGACAAAGAAAAAAATGAATCCAGTTTTATCCATATAAATCAGTACACTTTTAACCAATTATAAAGGTACACAATACAAATAGTTGCTTTATATTCAAGGTACTTTCAGAAAATTTCAATCTTATGAGTAATACATTTTTTTCATAATTTTAATATTGATACTGAAAATGAATGCCCACTAACCTCCAGAGTATCTGTAAATAGGAACAATGACAGGGGGAGACTCCGTCCACATAACTCATCTGACAACTCTATCACATCAGCCTTACTGACAAAACTACGGTGGGAGGATAGGATGGTAGCCTGTAAAATATATAATCAGCCTTACTGACAAAACTACAGTGGGAGGAGAGGAGAGTAGCCTGTAAAACATACAATCAGCTGATGTAGTAACTGCAAGACTGTGATATTTTATTAATTGACTATTCCATAGGAATTTTGTTTTTCTTGCAATTTATAGATATTTTTTTTACAGCAAGCAGTAGGTATACTAGACTTTCTGTAAAAATCAATCATTTATCAGTAAAGTTGAATTGCGAAACATTAGTAAAAGCATTAGAGCATTGGTCTGAAATTGTCAATTGACTGTCAAAAAGTTGCATAGACTTATAAAAGCCAATTGCAAATCCCTACAAAATACCCCAAAATTAATACATCCATCTTGTAACCAAACAATACTTGTAGGTAAGCAAATGCAGGTACCCATGTCTATCCCGTGGTCCCCTTAACTATACAGTTTTTTTGTTTTTCATGCCTCATTGAATATGATACTTATTTGGTTTTCATGCCTCACTGACTATGATACTTACAGGACAGTTATCAATTTCATTAATAATATGATACTTACAGGACAGTTATCGATTTCATTCATATGATACTTACAGGACAGTTATCGATTTCATTCATAATATGATACTTACAGGACAGTTATCGATTTCATTCATATGATACTTACAGGACAGTTATCGATTTCATTCATATGATACTTACAGGACAGTTATCGATTTCATTCATAATATGATACTTACTGGACAGTTATCGATTTCATTCATAATATCAAACATCACAACCTGGTTCTCAGTTTTCCTTTTATCTTCATTGATATGTCTGAAAAGTAAATTACCGGGTAAATAAAAGAAATAATCCCCAGTTTTCATACAAAAACAAACTTCTGTTTGTACGTGTTCATCAATGATATGTAAATACATATACATGTGTAAGCTGTTACATGTAAATACAATATAGCCATATAATATTTTTCCAGGAAAAAATCAACTTACGTCATAATTTCTTTAACAAGGTCTATGGCATTTTCTAGTCTCTCGTAATCAGGATTATCTTTACTGGTTTTCTTTATTATATCTATAAAAAAATTTCATTGATCATTATTTGTCCTAATCAGTATGCATGGAAAGATTTAAGAACATAGGAATATATAAGAAAAATCTTTAAAAATCTGTTTCTCAAGAACCACTGGGCCAGGAAAGATGAAACTCATGTGGAATAATCCTCAGGTAATGTAGATTCAATTTTGTTCAAATCATGACCCCCAGGGATAGGGTGGGGCCAAAATGGCCGATCAAAGATTTACATGGGAATATATAGGAAAAATCTTAAAAAATCTTCTTCTCAAGAACCACTGGGCCAGGAAAGATGAAACTCATGTGGAATCATCCTCAGATAGTGTAGACTAAATTTTGTTCGTCATGATCCCCGGGAGTAGGGTGGGGCCACAATGGCCGATCAGTTTTACATAGGAATATATAGGAAAAATCTTTGAAAATCTTCTTCTCAAGAACCATTGAGACAGGAAAGATGAAACTCATGTGGAATTATCCTCAGGTAGTGTAGATTCATGTTTGTTCAAATCATGACCCCCGGGGGTAGGGTGGGGCCAAAATGGCCGACCAAAGTTTCACATAGGCCCAGTGGTTCTTGAGAAGGATTTTTTAAAAATGCCATTTATTTTTCTCTAATTCATAATTATCTCCCCTTGAAAAAGGGTGTGGCCCTTCATTTGAACAAACTTGAATCCCATATACCTAAGGATACTTTTTGGCAAGTTTGGTTGAAATTGGCCCAGTGGTTCTTGAGAAGATGAAAATGTGAAAAGTTAACGACAACAACGACGACGACAGAAAACGGACAAATTTTGATCAGAAAAGCTCACTGAAGGCTCAGGTGAGCTAAAAAGCACAGCATTGTTATGTAATAAAGGCAGGAAAAAAGCCCTTCTAGAAATTTAATGCATATATGTAAAATTGCATAATCCAGATGCTGTGAATTTTGAAAGCTTCTTATTCCTTTAAATACGTATTACGTATTTTGACATTCAATACTTCCCGTGTATAACTATTTTCTATTTCAGACTTACCTCCAAGAAGCAGAGAAACACTGGGAAGTCTCTGAACAGGCCGAATCAACAACTCTGTCAGACTCTGACGACCACACTCGGGTTTACTCCGACACACCTACAGTGTAGCACAAACTTATTGATAATCATTGAAGAGGTGAGGCAACCAAAAAAAAAAAAATACATTTACAGACACAAACAAATTTATTATGAAATTTCATTTGACATGTTCCCAAGAAAGATTCAACTTTTCAGCTGGCTCATAAACTAAACTTCAAAAAAGTCTGAAAATCTGGGCCTCTAAATTGAATTCTGTACATGCAATAATAACTACATGAATAAAGAGAATAATTTATCAAATTAAATCAATTAATATTTCATGCAAAAATAAATGAAAAGGATCAAACTGAAGGCTCTCAATCTACAAATGTTCTCTCTCAGGGAGAGAATTTTTTTATCAATAGGTATGTATTAGTGTTTGAATTAGTACTTACTTTAAGGAAAGCATGGAATCTTGTGTTTGTTTTATCACATTTAGCTATGGTTTCTTTTGTTTGTTCAAAGTAATTCACAAAGGGAGGATATGCCTTCAGCATTGCTTCAGCCTGCAAAATAAACAAACGTGTATCAACATGTATTTATAAAAGTCATTTTCAAGCTGTAACTCTGCAAGTCAAAAGTTCAAAGAAAGAGAAACAAAATCCAGAGTTCTTGAAATCTTTCAGTTCTGTCTGCAAAACCGATAAAAACAACCAAGGACTGATTACTTTGCATTCTGTGTCAGTTCAGATGACCGGTAAGTGTTGACAGAGGAACTTGCGAAAATCCGACTAAATTTCGTACAAATTCCCTATAAGCGACCAATCGTAATCTTTCAAACGCTTTTTCTGCATCTTGAAATGGCTTCTTCAATGAATGCAAGTGCCAAACTATGATTGGTAAACTGTTAAAACAAGTTTGTTGTGTAAGCCAGGTGAGAACAATCAACATGATCGAACTAGATGGAAAACTTACACAAGAATTCAAAGAAAAAATATTATATGACGATCAAATCGGCATAAAATGTGCAGTGTTTATAGATGCCATGTTTATTGATAATAAAATTCATATACTGTAAATCACTTTTTATTCGCAAGAACTTTATTTTCGCGTAATTACGCGAGACAGTGTGCTCGCAAAAATTTAATTCTCGCGTATAATAGTATTCCTTAAGATTATATAGAGCAATAACCACAATTCGTGAAAATTTTGTCTCGCTAATCAAGAGTTAATGACTAACTCGCGAAAATAAGGTGTCGCGAAAATTAAGTGATCTACAGTACATTTTTTATTGAATTTAATTTGGACTGATAGAAATCTGTCTGGATTGACAGACTTCACATTGCAGACAGTCCAAATGGCTGACAGCAGAAAAAAGATTTCAAGAACTCTGAAAAACATTTCTTTTGAACTGCAACTTTGCAAGTCACAATTTCTCAGAGAAAGAAATACATTCAAATAAAAAAAACCAATGAGCGCCTTTTATTCAAAATGTTTTCTGGGTATTTACCTACTTAATAACACTTTGAACTCTAACCTCTTTTGAGATAACCTGACCTACTTACATGTTTTGATATGACCTGACCCACTAAGCATTCTTCTGTCCAGTTTTCCATCATGGCTGTCAGCTCCTCTTTGATTTCACAGTGAACTTTGTAGATAGGAGGAATGTTACCAAATATCAGCTTGATATCTTGTGGGGCCAGAATAGCACCATGGTATTGATTGGGTTTCTCTATTTCTGATTTAAAAACCTACAATTACATGAATCATGATAATGCTTTGAGATACATGTTCAATGCAGTTTAGTCTGGTGAAAGATCTGTCATATTCTAGTCTGTTACATACATGTTTATGTATACATCATTTCACAAAGAACTGACATTTTTTAATGATGTAAAAAAATCTTCTTACATTTAAAATGGTGTGCAAAATGCCAACATAGTTCTTTTCTGTTTGGAGTAATTCCATGACAACCTGTTGTCTGGGAGATAACTTAGATGGCATGACCTTTGACTTTTCTTCATTTTCAGCTGTTTCTTTAAATAGAGTAAAAAAAATCATGTTAACATGATTTACAAGAAATTAGATTTAACACTAAGATATAGAGTCATCATGTAAGATTTACAACATTGACATTCATAAAAATTTTACCAAATATACCTAACAACTAAAATTAAAACCCAAAACATTAAGTGTTAACGACTAACCAGCCAATGCATCTGATTTATCTGGAGTATGTGAGGCGTCCAGAAATGAACTAGGACTCATGGAAATCCGACTGTATTCACTGCTGGACCGTCGTTTGTATAATGGGGAGTCCAGCTCACCCTCTGCAGCTAGCTGTGCTATATTCTCCTTTAACCTCTTTCTTTTGCGGGATTTGGATCCAGATATAGACCGACCAGGAGTAAATACTGACTCAGAATTTGTTTCCTTTTAAAATAAAAAAATATTTACATATATTATGGTACAAACGATATTGTTTGTTAAGAGTTTACATTGTATCTTGTTGCTTCACTCATGCTCAAAAATTTCGGCAGATTTTTTTTTTACCGTTTGAAAAAAATTGAGCATACAAATTTAATGATCGGGATGCGTAGTTAAAGGTCACAAACACAGAAAAATTTTTTTCATTTATGTCTATGTTAAAGACTCTCTATCCCAAGAAAGGAAACTTGTTTTATTGAAGGCTGTTGAAAATAATAAAGGGCATTTTGGAGCTGTTATTTATGTGTTATTTGACCATAAAGTCAGTACCTTAGTACATTGTATAAAGCAGATCTATAATCTTCAGATTTTACTTGGCTCTATGGTAGGTAGGAGGAATGAAAACAAACATGGGGTAACAATCCTGACTTTTGACAGTAGAATAGGCCAAGGGTTTTTGAGTATTGAGCAAATCAAAACAAGTAAAAAAAACTGCATCAAAAATACACATATGTTATATTTTATCTTAAAAATTATTATAACCAAATAAAACATTTTCTTCATTAACGAAAGATTACCCCTATTCAACAATTTAAATGATTTTGCTACAGGGATATGTATGTGGTGGATGTTTTGCATTTAATAAGTTGTAAAGTAGTTAAATTACATGTAACTAATATGTTATAATATAACACAATAAACTACCACTTTACCTTTTGATATTCATAAAATCTTTCATCAGAGCAGGCCTCAATTTGTATACTCCCCCAAAACCACTGAAAATATAAAACAATGAACAACATTTTTAATAAATGGCTATTAAATTTTAAAAAAATTTTACTTTGAAAATTAAGCAAGCATGATAATTGCTATATCAAATTTTGCAGTTAAAGACTTACCTCTGCTCTGACTATAAAATGTGGTAGCACTATATCTTTAGGAAGCTCTGGTGTTTGTTGGTCATCCACCACTAAATGAGTACAGTCTTCATCACCAATCTCCGCAAATATTCCCCCTGAAAGACCACGGTAAAATAACACACCACGAAAAAGTTAGGAGAACATCAAAAGAAAATTTCATTTGATCATTTTTAACTCAAGTGTCTGTAAGAAAGCCATATCAAGGGGAAGGCTGAATAAATTGATTCCTAAAAAATATGCATGCATTCTATTTCAACAAGAGATTTTTGTAAAACACTTATGCCCCCCTCCCCCAAAACTGGAATTTTTCCAACTCCAAAAGGGCATAACTCTGTCAAAAATGGCGCGATTGTACCGAAAACAGAAAAGATATTCATCTGTTAAAATCTGTATACCAAATTTCATTTCAGTATGTGCAACCTCTGCAAAGAAAATGACCAGAAACTGCAAATAATTGGAATTTTTTCTAAGCCCAAGGGGCACAACTCTGTCAAAAATGGCGCAATCAAACCCAAAACAGATCTTGACCTAGATATTTAACTGATAAATCTGTGTACTAAATTTCATTTCAGTATGTGCTACGGTTGCGAAGAAAATGAACCGAAAAAGCAAATAATTGGAATTTTTCTAAGTCTAAGGGGCATAACTCTGTCAAAAATGGCGCGATTGTACCCAAAACAAAACTTGGCCTAGATATTCATATGATAAATCTGTATACTAAATTTCATTTCAGTATGTACAACGGTTGCGAAGAAAATGAACGGAAACTGCAAATAACTGGAATTTTTTCAAGTCCAAGGGGCATAGCTCTGTCAATAATGGTGCAATTGTACCCAAAACAAAGCTTAACCTAGATATTCATCTGATAAATCTGTACGCTAAATTTCATTTCCGTATGTGCAACACTTGCAAAGAAAATGAACGGAAACAGCAAATAATTGGAATTTTTCCAAGTCCAAGGGGCATAACTCTGTCAAAAATGGTGCGATTGTTCCAAATACAGAACTTGACTCAGATATTCATATTATATATCTGTATACCAAATTTCATTTCAGTATGTGCAATGGTTGCGAAGAAAATGAATGGAAACTAAGTGGATATACAGACCGACGGACCAAATGACAGACAGCAGCAAAGCAATATGCCCTCCCTTCTTTGAAGGGGGGCATAAAAATTTTGCAGCATGGCTGGTTTACAAACCATTTCCTGCAGTGACTTCTTCCATATGCTTTTTATCCTCTTCACTAAAACCATAAAAACACAAGCAGCATTTGTAGAATGGGGGAACCCTGTGTTGTACCTGTAAGAACAATACACTTCGTTGATACATATATGATCAGTATACATGTACAGCCAAACTTTAAAACATATTATTGTTAAATATGTACATAGCAAAGAAGGATAGAGAGCCAAACATCTTATTTTTCTGACAATTGAAAAACAGTTTGAATATTTTCAACTCTTAATATTTGAAATACATATTACTGTTTTTAAGCCTTTCCCACACTCCTGATATTGAAGAATTATCATCTTAACACACCAATCTCCAATTCATCATTCAAATGTACTCACTAAGTATTGAGTCCTTTTCATGAATATTTGCCAAAAACATGTTAATTTATTAAACATTTAGTGAGTAATATCTCTGTCAATATACCATTTTTTCATCTGCCTTCATTCCAATGACATCCCTATCTGCCCATACTTTGTAGATCCAGTCTGTTTTCACAATGGGAATTTCTAGACTACTGGCAAGCTGCAAATATCAAACGTTTTCTTACAATTACATCTCACTGTTATACAATATCAGACATGCTCATTGCTTAATGAAGGATTTCCTTCCTTCAAATTCCATACTTACAATGTGTATGAACAAGTAAATTCAGTTGTCAATTTTCACAAAAAGTTAGCATTTTAATTTGCAAATACAAGCTCACAATATATTCAGGTATTGGCAGTCAAATAAACAGAATAAGTTGCATTTTGTTCAATATTAATGGATTGTTTTCTCAAGATAACAAGTACCCACCCTGTATTTAGGACCATCTGTGCAGTCAGCGATGAGGTGAGTTACTTTGGAGGAAACATCTCTACGTACACTCCCTCCCATATGGTGCACTATTTCTGCTAAAGGCCTCTGGAAAAGTAATTCAATTTGTAAATCTAAATTCTGCATTACTTGGTAGAGTTTCTAGACCTTTTTCAATGATTTACTTTGATTTCCAATTTTTCTCCATCAGTGACTGTACATTGTGCAAAATTCAATACCTACTCTAGTCTATGAAATGACAATATATTCAGAATATATTTTTTATTTGTGCTGGTCTGCTGGGGAAATAATTTTGTATTTATCCTTACAGTATTTTTTGTTCAATATTATACATACAGCCTCTTGTTTATCCAAACCAGTAAAGCACAATATAACTCCTTCCATAGCTGTACAGTATAAAGGTCTGGAATGGCATGGTATCTCCTGAAAAAGTGGCCACAGAAAATAAACATCAAAATTGATGAAACAATCTTTGTTTTAATACCACATAGACACTTAACTTTTTTTAAATCTCAGATGTTGGCATCTTGAATATCCTGATATATTGTTTTTGAAGTCTCAACAACCTTCACTTTAACAAAGTTTGACTACATTTATCTAATAATCTTTGTGATTCTTAATTTTTCTTTATCTTAGTTTAAAACTAAAGGACTAACATATTTTTCTTTTGTCACCTTGTTTTCTTTGGCACAAAGCAGTATCACAGGTGGGCCAACAATGTTTGCCTCAGCTTTGTAGAGATTGTGAAAAACATCACCTCCAAACTCAGACAGAACAAAAACTGTCTCAATCTCCGAAGCCATGTGAATGAAGTCCATTCCTGTTTCAGACATACGGGTCTTAACACCCATAGTCTACAAAATTTTTTATGTGTAATGTATTGAAAACAAGTAAAGATCCAACATAAAGTTATACCTTAGATTCAACAGTACTTATTTACATTTTGAGGCAGAGAGATAAGAATATCAAAATTAATTTTATATGGATTAACATCATTAAATAATCGCAAAAAAGCACAAAAAAAACAATTAAAAACAAACAAACAAATATTGAAAAGAAATGAATTTCCCACACATATCAGTGTGCTTAATAAATTTTACCTTGAGAGCTTGTTGCAGATCTTCATTTTCTTGAGTCGTTTCTCCAACTAAAACTACCTGCATGGGTCTATCCTCTATAAAAAATAAATTTTTTATTAGTGATGTAGAAAGAATCACAACTTGTTGTAAAGTTTTGAATGATTATGTGTATACCTTTAAATTTCACTAAAGTTATGAGATTTTGCCTCGAACTGAACTTATACAAATTTGTTATAATGTTTTCTTTGGAAAATATGAATGAAGTAAATGAAATAATACTCAGATAATACAGAATTAATGAATTTCAGTAAAGTTTAATAATATGTTAGTCACTGATTTATAGATGGAACATGCACATCTAGCACACTTGATTATAAAAGGATTATAGTTCTATAAAATGTCCCATGTTATTTTTTAAAATTCAAATTATGTGTGGTATTTACGATTCATATACGATAAATATTAGCATATGATTAATGTAGTTAGACAGTATTAATAACAGAGTAAAGACTAAGATGCAGGCATATATCATATATGTATATATCAACTATATCCCTCGATTAAATTTAAATACCCAGATATGCAGCCAGATATGTGTAACAATATATACTTCTATAGTTTACTACATTATTATGATTATAATGTATATGATCTGCTACATTTTGCAGATGACATACCCCTCATAAAATGTTTATAGTATGACATTTTTGTCATAGGCGAGTGCTTTAATTGCAGTACACGAGTTGCCCCAATTTTATAAGCTATAATAGAATGAAAAATAACTTAAGATATTGATACATATGGAAAATGATTTGGTCAAATTATCCAAAACTTTTAGAGAATATCATTCTGTTTAGCATGGTTTAGGGCTTATCATGTTTATTAGGGATGGGTATCGCCAAAACTTTCGTATCGCGATATATCATGATTTTGTTTCCAAAATATCACGATAATATCGTGATATTTTTACAAGCAATTTTTACAATGATTTTAAATGAATAGTCATTATTTTTCTGAAAAATATGCTTATAGTGATTCATATTATCTATTAAAAAAAAAATAACAAAATTTCAATTTTTTGAAATTTTTATGTACATAAAAAAAAAATTTTATAAATTTAAAATTGATATTAAAATGCTGAAAATTGTTTCTCACCTTTTACAATATTTTTTTAGACTTTCTGTAATTGTAATTTGAAAGATTGAACAAATAAATGAATAATTTCTGGACATTATAATAGGAACCTAAATATTGGTATTTAGATCTCCATATCATGATACATATCACACAACAAAAAATCGCAATATACCAGTATACTGATTAAATTGCACATCCCTAGTGTTTATGTAAAAAAAAAGTTTTACTTTAATTCCTAGATTCCTTATTATGAAAAACCCCAGTCAATAATTTACACATATATCAACTTTTATCTCCAAAAGTAATTCGATACACAATAATACTGTAGATCACTAAATTTTCGCGACACATTATTTTTGCGAGATAATCATTGACTCTTGATTAGAGAGACAAAATTTTCACGAATTGTGATTATTGCTCCATATAATCTTAAGGAATACTATTATATGCGAGGATTAAATTTTCGCGACCATACTGTCTCGCGACACAATTTTTACTAGCGACTTACGGACATGAGTTAATTTCTCACAAATAAAAAGTGATTTACAGTTGGTAAACATATTAAAGGTGCATAGACACAGATTTGATATTAATATTTTCTAACATGTTCTTATAATTCCATAAGTTGTATGTTTCCATCACATTTCATACGAAAATATAATAAAACATTTCATACGAAAATATAATAAAAATCTTATTTTTTCTCGAAGTTATTGAACTTTTTTGGGGGGAAGTTATTTATCATTATGCATACCCAGTTACAAAAGCAAACCCAATCCCTTGCAATGGAAGTCTGTGCTCAATGTTGTGTACAGTTTAAAAATTGAATACATCCCTGAAACATACACAGTTTTTGTAAATAGGACACAAGCTCTCTTTTTGTTAATGTTTACGTTTCACCGGGTGTGTTCATTATTGTTAAACTCTGCGCACACCACTGAGCACGGACTGACCAAACTGATGTGTTGGATTTATTTTAGCACGTCTACTCTGAATTTTCTGTATTATAATTTTAATAATTTTCATTATATAATTTTAATATTATTCTTCGTTAAAACACAATAAAATTGTTACTTTTTTCAAGTATGAGGGATCAAGTTAAAAATTGTGAAGGTGTAAGGTTGCGTCAATCAAACACGTCTAGAAATTTGAAGTTTCAATAACTTCGACAAAAAATGAGATTTTTTTAATATTTTCGTATGAAATGCTGTGAAAACATATAAGATATGGGATTATACAGAACATTTTAGAAAATATTAACATCAAATCTGTGTCTATGCACCTTTCAAAAAAGTCCTTTTGTGACAAATAGCTGCAGATCAGTAGAAAACATTAAAAATATATAAAAGGTTTTATATATTTGTCTTTGATCATAGACAAATATATAAAACAAACCATAACGCTACAGAAATTTCTGCAGCTACTTTAAGGTCATAAAATCATTTTCCTTAACAAAACTTGGTCATGGGATATTGCAGTGATGTACAAAACATACCCCAAAAAAATGTCCTTTAATTGTGACAAATGTACAGCAGGAGACACTTTAAAACTTCGTTTTATTTCCATGAAAACATTAAAAAGATATAAAAGAATACAAAATCAGATAAATTATTTTACCATCTTCTTTCTTTGAAGCCTCAAGAGGCTTGGATTCTGTCGCCATTGTCGGCTATTCCTTTGAAAATGGCGCTGTTTAAATCGTACGGAGACTAAATCGTACGATGATTTTGATTGGCTGTTAAGATTTCTCAGAAAGTTAACTTGTACTGAAAAAAATCAATATCCATGTAACTATCATGAAATACTGATGGCATTTAAATCATTATATGTTATCCACTTTTAAAAAAGAAAAATAATAAAAGAAAAAAATTAGTGGATGTGATTAACAGTATTTAAAACAAAGAAATTATTGAACGAGTTAGCTTGAATAAATTTTATACTTTCATTTTCGTTTTATCTTCACTGACAGTTGGCAGACAACAAAGGGTAACTTATAGTTAATTAAAGACAGCTTTTGTCAATTTTTTGTTGGAAAATATAAAAGATTATCAGAATTTTTGATTTCATAAATAAAATGAAATGTACACGTCAGTGTATACATATATTTTATTCCTTTACTATTGACCTTGGATTTTAAGATGTTTGATGTACAAATAAGTTAAGACTTACGAAATTTCGTTTTCTTGATTCAGGTTTAAAAGATGTGATTGAGACATTTTTTGGTGTCAACCTATGAAAATGGATGGAGCATTACGACTTATCAAGGTTGTCAATCTTGGTCGAATGGGCTTCAGGGCTGCAGAGCAGGTTCAAAACAATTACAAACAGAAACATTTCGACTTTTTCCATGGAAGAACACCATCTGCAGAAAATACTTTGTTGTTAGTTGAGCACGATCCTGTATATACAATAGGAATTAGAAGCAAAAACTATGACAAGGAAACTGAGCAAAAATTACTTGGCACTGGAGCAGACTTTGTCCGAACAGATCGTGGTGGCCTAATAACGTTCCATGGACCTGGACAACTGGTAGCCTATCCAATTATAAACCTGAAGCACTTTAAACCTAGCATGAAGTGGTATGTGTGTGCACTAGAGAAAACTATGATTGACACCTGTAAAAAATTTGGATTAAAAGCAAATGCCAATCAAGAAACAGGCGTGTGGATTGAAGATAGAAAAATAGGAGCAATAGGTAGGTTGAAAGAAACATTAGGCTACTAACTGTTAATTAGATACTGTGAATTAAGCTAAAGCTAGAAGTGAAGACTGGCAATATGTAGTTCTGTCCATTTGCATAATGCATGTATTAAACCATAAATATATCTGCATTTAAGGATATCCGATCCTCAGCCAGGAAGGATAACTCTTTAATTTATAATTTAATTTAAAAAGTCTTAAAATAAAGCTTGAAATTGAAATTTTTTTCATGCAACAATTTCCATTGTATGCCTTTACATATGATTCAATGTTCTTTAAAGTTTTAACAAATGGTTTTTAAATATATCTGCATTTAAAGTTAACTGAAAACAAAGATCAATATCTACAGGGGGGGGGGTCACAGTTTATGTAAATGATGACAACTATTCAAATTAATTTTTTTCTATATATGAAATAATGAAAAACATATAATTATTATATTAAACTTATCATTTTCCCCCTATTTTATAGAGTAATCTTTCTCTAAAAGATAAATATTACCAGTATTTCATCTTAAAATCTTAAAATACCATTATGACAGTCAAATGGGTTCAATCTCTTATGTCAGATGGCTCAGTAATTGGTAGATTCAGGGGGCCTGGGTTTGCAATCTGATTAAAATCATATCCTTGATCCTCTCCTTTATTCTTTTATTTTCACTACACATTACACAATGATCTTCGTATAGTGAAAATAAAAAAAAAATAAAGGAGCAGATCAAAGATCTGATTTTGCGAAAATAAAAAAATAAAGGAGTGACCTTGGAATTTCTTTCCATCAGATTGCTTGGGTTTGAATCTTAATCTGGTCTGCTATATTTATCTCCTCTCCTGTTACATTTGGTGCCATGACCAGGATATGACAAGTTAAAGACCTGCCAGGAAAAAGCTTGAGGTTGAATTTTCAGGGGGTCAAAGATCTTTGTGGTAATCAAACAGGTTTGATTGCTGGTGCCAGAAACCTCAGTTGGTAGAGCAAGCAACTGGAGAATCTAGAGGCCCGGGTTTGAATTCCATTCTATTTTGCAATCATTTGCTGCATTTTTCTCCTCTCCCTGTACACCAGAATGGGAAGTTTGAGCAGATTGAAATATCACACTTGTTTTGCTGGGCATATTTTTATTTTATTTGTCTGAAGTGTCCAATCATATAGATCTATTGTAAGACAATTTATAATATCTTTTGTTAAATTTCTCCTCTTCAGGAATTCATGGAAGTCGTTATGTTACTACTCATGGGATATCTTTGAACTGTAACACAGACTTAGATTGGTATAAACATATTGTTCCCTGTGGGATTGAAGACAAAGGGGTCACATCCATCACTGAAGAACTTGGATCCGAGGTCAAAGTTCAAGATGTTTTATGGCCATTTTTGGAGAGCTTTAAGAGACAGTTTAATTGTGATCTCTCATTTGAATATCTCTCAAAACAAGATCTTTCACTCATAGAAGAAAGTGAAAAGAAACGTAAACAAATGATTTTAGAATCAGCAATAAGAATGAAGAATCAGGTATAATTTAAGTTTTGAGCTTTATTTTAATAAATTATTTATCAACCATCAATATTTGTTGACATTTTTAATAAGCAGTTCATCAGTCTATCTTTATAAATAGAAGCTTAGATTGTAGGTTCTTAACCTGTGGAAGAAACATATCACCAAACTAAGTTCTTGTCCAGTAATTTGGACAAAGAGCATAGTTATTTCCTGGAAGGGACACAATGAACATGGAGAGATTCTCACTCCTTTGAATAGCCATCACATGTGATGTGTTGAAAAACAATATATCACTCAAATTCACTAGCACCAAAGTTGTGATATAGCACTGCTGCTGTCCTTTTTATTGGGTCAACCACAAGATATGAAAATGTGTTTTCATGGTCCACTTTTGCAGGATAAAACATTTCTTCACCATCCTAAAAGGAAATTGAAAGTAAATCTGAGGCATGTTTCACTAATGTGTTCAGAGTAAGTCTGGAAATGAAACACCATTCCAATATTTATATATTAATCACAGTATAACCCGTTTAAAAATTCTAAAATTGTTTTTAAAAAATCACTTATTATTATCCTGAGCAAAAGTAAATTCAGATACAGAATATGAATTTTTATCATAACATCTCTAACTACTCACTTTTGCAGTAATCTTGAACACACAGGAGACAATACTGAGCTCTTTAGTATCTGGATTCTTTTGAACACTTTGAATAGAAAATTTAATATAAATTATTATTACTTATGAACTTTTATGCACTTGCAGTAGAATATCAGCATGCTTTAAAAGTGAATTTTAATGTGAATTAGGAAATTAACAAGATGTAATTTATAATTAGGACAATCTGATTAAAACCAGATCTTTGTTATGCTAATCCCCATCTGTATTTGTCCTGTGTAGGTTGTCTGTCTTAAACTTTTGAACATTTTCAGTTTTTTCTCTTGAATTTCTAATCAATAAGCCATTACATGATTGATCAGAGTGATATATATCCTCCTCTATATATAAAAACCTTATATATAGAGGGGGTATATATATCACTCTGATCAATTATATAATGGCTTATTGATAGAAATTCAGAGGCCCAGTGATTGGGATAAGCACGCGCCCTGCGCCATAGTCGCATTAAATTTCAAAATGTCACATTAAAATTAAAATCACTGCGCCATGGTGGCGCATATATTATCACGCACTACATACTTTTAAACTTTGAGCTTTCCCCCAAGCGCTTGTAGTATTTCCCAAAACAATCGCTGTCAATTTACGCTTGATAAAATAGTATTTAATGTCGTTCAATTAAAGCGTTCTTATGGGTGCAAAACACAGTTTTATGTATGACGTTATCAGGACGTTACTTGGTGAGGGACAAGCAAAACTGACCCCTATAAAAAAATAAAATGGAGGCTTGTTACATAGACTTCTGCATATCAATGGAAAGATAAAATTGTGAATTTTGTAAATATCCAACTATAATACATTCATCAATTACTACTAGGGGGTATTTGACACCTGAAATATGGGGGATATTGGGTTGTTTATGCATCCATTTTCAGTGCACCTATGCATTTTTAACCCCCCTGCTCAACAAAAACAGAAAAAATCAGACAAAATAAGTTGTATGCATTTCACAGAACAAGTCCTAAGGTTTTCTTTTAGTGTGCTTTTAGGGTACATTTTCCACCTCTTGAAAGAGCTACATTACCTGCTAATTGACTCATGCAATTCTGCACATGTGAAAACTGGATGTTTTGGGAGTTATCTCCCCCTATCAAAAAGTCTCACATCTTTTTTTCTAAAAGTGAATGCACATTTTTTTCTATAAATATTAAGATAAGACTCTACTTTATGCGAATAAAAACAAAAAAGATGCAGTTTTCATCTAGACTCCTATATATAGCAGGAAAATCCCTACCCAGCATGCTTCTCTCTGGGAAACTGTGTTTAGCTACCTATGACTTTCTTTTCTCCAGTATCTAATCAAACAGTTACGTGTTTTCTGATTGGCTAATGCGCACGAAATAAACTGGTGTCAGGCGTGCAGCATGCTGCCTAAGAAAATACCTCGTACCGATAAGGGGCAGACTTTTCTTAATTTTAACAATCCTAACAAACAGAATTCAAGTACATCGGTAGAAAATGACCCGGAAGAAGTATATCATGCTGACAGAACGAATGGAGATGAATCTGGCGGTAAGACTGATGTAGTCTCGGAGGAAAAACCAAAACGAAAATTTAACATGAGTCGGAGGGAAGTATAGATCTAAACCAGGATTTAATGTCAAACATCGGAGACAAAAAATAAAGAATTGAAATTAATTTGCAGTGTTTATTTTCTGACACTTGTGAATTTAAATATACTAATTTTGTATCTTTTAATGTTGTCATTCAATAATTTGACAATTTCAATTAAGTCAAGTCAACTGAAATTCTAACAGCAAGTAATCAATTGCAAGTTTGTAACTAGGAAATGTCCCATTAAAAAGTCTGTTTGGCGCATTGAATTTTGAAATGTCACATTGACACTGACTTGGAGTGCGCCATTGTCACATTTACTCCCTAGCTTATCCCAATCACTGGAGGCCTGTGGAACCACTACGCCAATTTCCACAAATTTTGGCATCTATATGTAGCAACAACAGATGAAGCCCCAAATCTCTTTAATTTTATTGAACCAGCAACTCTGGGGCCTCGGGGATTGGACTTAATGCAACACCAGCATATCATAGCATAACAAAGATCTGATTTTATCAGATGGGAGTAAAGAAATATTCAGTACATATAATATTGCACTCTTCTAAGTATAAACTAGCTTTTGCAATGAAACTTAAGGTAAAATAATCTCTCTAACTTAAAAAAAGACCGTATTTGTATTGAGACCAAGAGGGATTAAAGTAAATGCCATAACTTTAAATAAATACCAGTTAAACTAAAGGTCAAATAATACTATATATAAGGTCAAAGTTCAAACTTGTACACTGATAATTTTTTTTCTTTCATTCATTGGTGAACAAAAATCCCTTTATGTACCTTGATATTTACAAATTTACTCAATGGTGGTGGTGGTGGTGGGTGGGGGATACCTGATTAAATCCTTGTAGAGCTGTTTGGTGACATCCAAGTACGGTTGTATTTCATCTTCAAACTGATTAAATCTTCCACCAAGGCAAAGATGGAAAAATATTCGGAATAAAAATTCATCCCTCTCTGAATCACTGTACAGACAATAGTTATCGGAATCATCAATTAACAGCATCTAAAATAAAATGAGTATGTTATTTAACATTATGATAAAGAGCCAATCAAAAAGGCTTAAAACATAATTTGTATTAAAGTCAGTATTTAGTTCTACTGTTTGTCATCATTTTGCTGTAATTATATTAAGACATAAATTTAAAGATGAATACAGTGCACATATCTAAACTACGTACATTGCAATTCTATTGCTTAACTAGATTTGGAGATATTCTAAAGAACTTTGGTACTTTATTTTTCTAGGAACAAATCTGAAAATCTTCAATTAATAAATGCTTCAAAAAAAGACTTGAAGGTATAAATAATTTGCAAAATATTATACATGTATAATCAATATGCATTGGCAGTATTTCGAGACAGAGTTTGAGAATGCATTCAACCACACTCTGAAATTACAAATTTTCGTGGAAGTTTAATTTTTGTTTTTTTTTCAACGTATGAAGAGATCCATGAATTCATGTCCACCACAAAATGTAAAGTATGTTACATTTTTAAACAATTCTTCATCCACGAAATCAAATCCCCCTGAACCAAGAGTTTTTCCTCAAACCACAAAAATTGACCCCACAAAATATGCGATTTTACAGTATTTGTTTTTGTTTTAAATTAATAAACATTTTAGATTTACTTTTCTTAATTCATCTGAGATCTGGAATTCTCCACAAAACTCATCAAAACATTTGCTGATGTGTCCTGACTCCCTCACTACACCTTTGTCTGTGAGTCTGTCAAAGAGAGTCATGGACAGGACAGAGCATGGTACAACCTCAGCCGTCACACTTGTAGCCGGAATTCCTAAGAGAAATTTGAGAAATTGTTATATATAATCATAACTCCCATTGTGGCAAAAAATTTTGACTTACTAAATGAATATACATTGGATATCAGTTGTTGAAAATTACCAATTAATATCCTTCTGTACTTGAGAAGATTTGAGATTTTCCTTTAAATTTTTTGGTAAAGCTTTGACCCCCATTTTGTCGTCTGTTGTTCTGACTTCCAAAATATCCAATTAAAAAAAACAAGCTTTTATATTTGTTAGATTATTGATGTTTTGCTATTCTGCCAGAGAAATTTGAAATGTATTTACCAACAACTGTCCACTTGTCCCCAGATATCATGCGTAAATTGGAAATTACTTTTGGATCCTTCATGAAGTCCTAAAAAAATATATTTCATTGTAACTATATGTACATGTCTGCTTGCATCAGTATAAACATATCTTTAGCTGTTTATTTGAAACTCTTAAAATTTTCAGAAATTATTCAAAGCATTTACTTAGTATAAATGCAATATATCATGCTGATAGAGTAAAGGTGGTTTTAATTTGCATTTAAATTTGAAAGAAGTGTTGAAGAGTTAGTTAGAAATTATCCCATAGAGTTGCAATGTATCAAAATAAAGCAGAATCTGCTAAGCCAATTACTGTAAACCAACTCTTATTCGTGACGAACTTATTTTGCGATTTACTGGGGAAGATTAGTTCGGGAAGATTAATTTTTTCAGGATCAAGCCTTTTCTTGATCTGTTTTTGATAGAAACAGAGACTTTAATGACCGGTTTGAAGTGAGAAATATTTGGGATGAAGAGGCTCTAGCAAACCTCGCAAAAATTTCTCACACGTGAATAAAAGTTGGTTTACAGTAATTAAAAAGTATAATTGTCTATTACTGTTTACTAAAACATTATGATATCAATATCATTTCATTACCTTTACAAAGTCATCCTTTTGATAAGATTGAAATGGTTGGTCAAAACTGAACATCTGTGCACAAATCCTTCCTTTCATTGACCTACAAAAGATTCTAGCTCAGTAAGCTCATAGTAAGCTGCAGATCTGTTGCTTTCTGCTTAGCTGCAATAATGTAGCCCTCTCCGATTTTTTTATCTGATGTTTTCTGGAGAGGCTCTCTCCCCCCCCCCCCCCCCCCAAAAAAAAAGGGGGGGGGGGGGAGAGGGCTACATTATTG
Organism: Saccostrea cuccullata; assembly: GCF_032062105.1. Classification (NCBI taxonomy): domain Eukaryota; kingdom Metazoa; phylum Mollusca; class Bivalvia; order Ostreida; family Ostreidae; genus Saccostrea; species Saccostrea cuccullata. The sequence continues at coordinate 20,324 of NW_026936651.1, forward strand.
CAGCTACTTTCTGCTGAAAAAATAATTCGGAGAGATAACGTTAAACTAGAGAAATTTTTGTCTATTCTAATTTTCTCAACCAGAGAGTTACAGTTCTACAGCTAGCTCATAGTTAATGTAAAAATTCCATTAATGCAGATATGCAATGCGCCATCAGGATGGAGCGCATCGGTCAGATGACCGAGTAGCATCACGCATAGCGTCTCTAGCAACATGGAACAAAGCTTTACTTACCATTTCATCAATAATTCCTTATTCTCCTTGCTTTCAAGAGAAGGGAATTTTCTTCCATCTAAATACTGAAACGTAAATTTTGGTTCATTATCTCCAGACATATTAATTTTTGAAATATTTTCTTGTTTTGGCGTGTCTAAAACATGTAAATCAATTTAATGCTTGAAAATTGTCGTAGTCTCAATAGCGTTTGAAGATTTTTGCCAACGCGTACCTTAAATGTTTCGATATCACTTCATTGGGAAGCAAAAACCCTCTTTTCACTACTATCTAGGTTTTTTTTTAAGTTAAACTGTATGTTTATGAAATTATACAAAATCACATTTAAAAACTTACTCATTTCAAGAAATGTTCATTTTTTATTACATTTTTAAAGGACATAGGTATGAAACTGATGTGCAATCCAAGACTGCTCTCGGAAAGTTTGACTTCAAATATTCATTTTCAAATGTTAACATGGAGTATGTTGCTCATTTAATGCTTTGATCAGGAGAACCGTATACACTGTAAAAATAGTCAAAAAGTTAAAATTGGAATAATAAAAAAAATAGCAAAACGTACGACTTTTCAACACTTTATGCAACAGATCCCGGTTTAAATTCAAGTCCATGTTTTCGACATCATAGACAGCTTTTTCTTTTAAAAAAATGAACTTGTAAATTTACTTATTTTGTCGACGCACATATGCAAATCATTTTGTACGTATACATGTTTATAAAAGACAATATATGTGTAGTTTTTGGAGTAAGGTCATCAACAATCTGTTGGAATTCCCATGGGTACTTATTGCGCCCCGTTATTCACAGGAGATATTTTTGTTTTAGTATATTCATATTTTTATGATTTTAAAAAAATCTACGTTATGACAGTAAAGTTTTTGCTGTGGCATTCAATACACTATATTTAAATATGGTGACGAAGTTTTATTAATTTACAATAATATATTCATTTTCATTTATAGGATGATTTCATTTATATCCCTTTTAACTAAAATAGACACCACAAAGTCTAACACATTTGTTTCATATCTGAATACTTTACTGTGGAAAAGTTACTAGTAATTGTTACCTGACGACAGAACTTTGTGATAATCGGGATGACTTCATCTTTTCTATCAACAATTTCACTTATTTATGCAACAATATACCATTCAAACCTGCACTTGGAATTATGTCTACCAGTCGATTCGATTTTCTATATATGAAAAATTTTTTAAAGGGTACAAGCTATTAACAAACAAATTGACGAAACAAAGGTATCAAAAGTTTTGTTTAAAAAGTCGACATTTCGCAAATTCTAAGGTCGATACAATGAACTCGCATCAAATCCAACCTATCATTATGTTTGCCCGATCATGACAGTTGTATATACCAACAGGAGATGCTTACTTTCCCATGATACCTGATCCCAACTCTGTTTTTAGAGTTCCATGTTTTCTCTGCTCCCAATCTGTATTGCTTCAATAGACGTTTTCATAGCTCAAATACTGTAATGTTCGCTATAATCGTAGTTCATCCTATGTGTACATGCGGATACATGTACATGTAGCTAAGGGTTGTCAAGGTGACGAAAGTCATTTTGAATAAATTTTTAATCAACCATAGTCGCAGCCAGGTACTTTAAGATTACATCTAGTAATCATTAGAATTACATCATCATCGACGTAGTAAAATAGGAGTGCATTTGTGTTTGCTATATGTAACTTAAGCTTTAATTTTTCGGAAACCAGTGAGCAATTGACAACAAACTCATTGAGAAGGAACCATTTGTACATGTCAGGTATAATCGCAGTATAGGTAATTTATTATTTTCAAAACAAGTCGTTCGAAGAATTGAATTCTGCCAAAGTTATGCCAAGTGTTTGATTTCCCTCGATCAGGCAACCAGATTCACACTGAATGCTGCTCTAATGTCTTTTAATGAGTCTTTCATGTCTTCATTCAAGGCCACGTCTTTTGACGCCAATAAGACCATGTACAATGGAGTCAAATTTCGTACATATACCGACAATTGCAGTGAAATAATACATGGTATACCCTAAAGGTTTTTTTCAAGAACAACGATGGCACACATTGTCACTTAGATGTTGAAACACTGCCATGTTAAAATTTTGAACTTATATACTCAGTATATAAGACAAAGGAAAGAACCATCGTGTAGTGTAACTGAAATTTTGCACTAGGGAGGCCAAGAAACCAAACATTTGGTTTATGTCGTCCATTGAAGTTGGAATACTTATTTCTTATTCACTAATTTTCGTGGAATGGACAAATCGCACAATCAACAGATAGGGCAGCTTCCTCGGAGTACATGAACCAGTCCTAACTCAAGGAATATATGAATAAAACTTAATTAAGTCTATTATAAAACCCCTTTTCCGTCAATGTTTCATCGCATAAGTAGTTTTACAAGAAATAAATGAAAATGAACACTATTTTTCATGACATATTTAAGGAATAACTGTCATAATTTTTCGATTTCATGACGTGATCAATCGATTGGCTTGCGTGATAATTTGCATAAACGCCGAAGGCGTTTATGCATAAAATTATCACGCAAGCCAATCGATTGATCATCGTCATGAAATTGAAAAATCTGACAGTTATTCCTTATATTTACATGCTTTGATTCCGCCAATCCACGTGCTCCAAGCCCTGCTTCTGTCTAGCTGTTTGTCCCTCCCTGCACGTGGTTTTTTTCTTTCTTTTTTTTTTTTTTTTTTTTTGGAACCGCACCAATACATTGATGAGGAAATGAAGTACATTTACAATTTGTAATTTTATCTCGGACAAAGACATTGGAAATGTAAATATATATGAATTCAGAACATATGGTTAATTTATTTGAAAAGAAATAATCATAAATATAAGATAACAATGCAACTTCGAAAACTCATGAAAGGCGCTAAAAAGAAAATAGATTGCGCACGATTTATGGATCTCTCCTCTCTTACATCTAACTTTGTTTCTAAGATGTCCCAAGCTGCATAGGAACAAAAACAACGACTTCATCTATTTTGCCTTATTTTCGGGATTGTCCGTGAACACGGCGTTTCAGCTGAGGAATAGACTGCTGAAAAGGTCTGGGAACCACAAATTGTCCTGGGTCATGTCTCGCAGGAAATGGACGAGCATGTTGCTCATGCGCAACCGGTCCGTGTTGGAAACCACTGAATTCCGGTCTTTTTGTGGGAAATCTAATTTCTTCGTGCTCTTCAGGTCTCTGGAACTCTGGTCGTTTGGTGGGGATCCTGAACGGCCTTGGTACCCTAGGTTCTCCGCTGTCGTAATATATTTTCCGGGGTACGGGAACACCTTGTGGAGATGGCGACTGGTCGATGTGGTGGTCGATGTCTGTAGGTTTAACTTCGTATATTTTACTTGTTCTGCAGAGTTTGCCAACAATTGGACCAACTCGGTTAATGAACTGACTGAGTAGGTCCTCGTTCCTCATTATTTTGGGGGTCTGATTAAAAGAAAATACGACATTTCAGCAAAGATATGCAAATATTTGGGACTATAATTCAAAATTTAAAAATAAAAATACTAACTTGAGACTTATTCGTTATAATTTTTAACAAAATACCCGTTATAACGGGATAATTATATCGTATAACGAGTTAATTAGTATTTTTGTCATCATTTAGATATCCGACTTTTATCCCTGTTTTAAACATTATAAAAAAGAATCGTCAAAAAATACGCGACTTACCACAGCCGACATGACGGCAATTTTACTGTCCTGGTCCAGCCGCCATTCCGGATCGTAGTCTGTTATGTAACAGGACCGGAAGTCTACATCTCGAATGACTGTTATTCCCTGAAAATAGGATAAAATCGAAGTATTAGTTTAAAAAGTCATCAAATCGCTTAATGCTTAAAAGGGGACGGCCTTCAAAATGGTGTACAATACCAATAGCATACATCATTAGGAAACATTAAAGCATGAAATTCGTAACTCTTAAAATAACTCATAAATCAGAGAAAATGTAGAGTTAAAGGACCGTCATTGAGACAAAAGTCAAAACTTAATTTAATGACCCAAGGGGTCAAGGTCATAAATTATTTTACATCATCGATTGATCATGAATGTTAAAGTCTAGTCGAAGTCAGTCGATTTTGCCGATGAACAAATAAATATAAGTGTTGATAGAGATGCAGATTAAGGTTGATAAACTCTCTGCTCACTCATATAAAATGTTGCTCGAATCTTAATGATTTTCCAAAAGAAATGTATTTTATAAGTAAAATACAAACAATTATAGCATAGCTTGCGGGGCAAAATTGGACAAAAAAAACACTTCAACTTGGAAAATCTATATGGAATAATAGACATTTATGTCACCAAGAGTTATCTCTCTTATCAGAGTATCAATGACCCTTAATTGCCCCCGAGTAAAAAGATGATTATAAGTCACATATCTGTAAATATATATTATGTGTTTGAATTAATATTGAGTTTAAGATGCTTATAAATTAAGGTATTAAGTCCAGCCTATTATAACAGATAAAAAGTTATTATAAATAGTTTCCCTTACTCATTTTCGAGTGTATATCTCAGTCCAAAAAGGTAAACATAAAAATAGAATGAACTCTGAAACCAAAATCAAAATTAGGCACTATCATATAAGATTAATTTACCGTAAATGAATCCTTGTTAATATTTTAATTATATGCATTTTATTACAACTTTTAATTCAATTTCACTCTAGCTAGCTGGAGACCGATAAATTGTTCTTCTTATAAACCTTTATTTATTTTTAATCTGGAAGCGGTCAAAATGACCTCTAAGCATCATCAAAGTAGGTGAGATATGCGAAATATTCTATCAGTAGGTACAATAGAATTCAGCTGTAAGCGGACGGTTGTCTTGGAATCTGTTTATCATAAGGAACAAATAATCCCGTATCCAGGAAATTTTTCTTACTCCTCAGAATGGATTGTCATATATGAGCTTCATGGGTTATCAGTTTGGTTTCCGACAATTGTAATTAAGTACGGTTTGATGAAATTATGTCATTCGAATAGTGCCGCACCCATAAGTTTCTGCCGGTCTTGTTACGCAATAAATATTCACTATACCGATCATCTTCATCTTTGGTTAAAGAATTTTCTGTACGCTAAAGGTTTCAAAAAACTTTAGAATACATGTATTTGAATTTCTTAACGCCGTCTATGCCCAGGTTTGTATTTCAGGTCGATTGTAATGTTTATTGTCGTAAGAACTGAATAGGCACCCCCTTTCTCATTATACCGAAGACTAGAGAAAACTAAACTACTTAATGATTGTAACCCCCCCTCCCCAGCTAGGTAGTAATGTCGCTTTCGCTTGTCTAGGAATTTTTAGTACACTTTATACACACTTTAAAGCAAATTTTAACCTCTTCAATCATCGACAACATATAGTTATGCCATATGTTCTGAGGTCTCATGCACTGTTTGAAGTGCCTGTAACGAAATCTTAATACTTTGGCAATGTTTTCAACTTTGCAAAAGCTTGTCTTGTGCGCGACTTCCTTAAAATTCACGTAAAATCGGATACATTTGTATGAATTAATTTTCTGCAACTTCATTTCTCCATGAAGGAAAAATATTTTCAGTAAATTTTAAAGAAATTTTTAAGAAAACTATGCAAAAAATCTATTAATCTTTAATAATAAGGTTTTTACTAAAAGTATAAAAATTTTTAATGTGTTCTCAAAGTGGATTACGCGACACTGTCCGTTTTTATATTGTCCTTTTATTCAAAATATGCCCATGAAAAGTATGTTGTATTAAAAAAAACACCTACGTTATCTCTGTCGTTGTAATGTAAATCTGTATTCCTCTCAATAGCATCAAAGACAGACTGGGGCTCTGATGAAATGGGAAAAGGTCTGAAATACCGGCCCTCACAATACTGAAATACAAAAAAAAAGAGAAATTCAATTCTAACATTCTATACATTATTCAAACTTAATTTGTATTTTGTATCTTGAAGAAAGAAAAAAAAACCTATCCAAACACTGTCAAATTACTAAAAACAATAATTTAATCGAATTTTTGATGACCAAAATCTCGTGTAATATTGTAAAAGTCCCTAAAACACTTCGAGTTGGAACTGACCGAATTAATGATGCTGGAAATTATTTCGAATTTGCCAACAAAGGAGAATTCGGACAATTTTATTCCCACCAATATCCCCCATGTCTGACTCCACACTTACTAAATTTAAGTTTTGCTTTGAATTAAAATTAAATATAAATTTATTGACCACTTTAACTTTTATTGTTACTAGTTACTTTTTGAAGCTATTTTTTTTCCTGTCAAGGACTAGGAAACGACAATTTTGTCCAAATCCAGATACGAAAACTTAGTAGTAAAAGATACGGAAACTTAGAAGCAAAAGTCGGAAAACTTTTTGAGACTATTATTTTCTTTTTCTTCAATTTCTTCCGTTAGGTTAGATTTTACAGAAAAAGTATATCGCTTTGTTCACTTAAATCTTACCAATAAAGCTCCGACAAATGTCACAATGTACAAGAAATCCATTGTCTTGCTTCAACTTATTTGAAATTTTTGCTTAGTTCTACTTTGCTAGTTTATTTATAATCCCTATCCTTTTGTTCCATCCAATCACGATTCAGGGTTTGTCTTGGGGGGTGATAACAATACCCTAAGAATTTGTTAAGCCTTGAATTCATAAAGCCAAAATAAACATACACGTGATTAAGAGGGAGTACTCAGTTATTCACTGTAGACTTCTAAATTAAGAAATTGTTAATTGCTTTTTATTTAGAAGCTAAAGATTAATTGGTACGGACTTGGCTAGTGATTTGTATACAACTGACTGGTCTTCTATAATAAGAAAATGATTTGCGATTCCGGGTATAAAAGAGTAGAGTCAAACTGCATTAAACAGTTTAAAACAACCTCAAAGTCTGGAATTGATAGGAACAGATTTATGTCCTTGTATCAACCACTAAATAAAAAACAACGTCGGTCCTGGTATTAATGAAAAACCCTCGCAATAATACAAGTCTCATAAATTTTAGGAAACGATTCGCCTTAACCATACCTTACCACAGAGGTTACAATGATACCGGTATCAGTTGAAGAGATAAATGGTATAGGAGATAGAGTTTGAAAGATTTCACAATTTGTTGCCAATTCATTCGACTATCAGCAGGAGCCATTCTCTCGTATCACTGAAAACAAAAAGCTTTTCTAGACCCCCGAGAGATTTATCACTGACCCTAACGATACTTGACAGTCATTATTTTGTCAATATCTGAAATGACCCGCCTCCTTTCAATCGTCCTATCATCTCCCGGGTTGTTTACTGTATTTGTGACCCCTCCATTCAACTCAGCACCTCCCAGTAATAAACTCAATAAACAAGCTATATTTAAAATTGTATGAATCACCAATAAACACCCGCGGTACTAGTATATACTAACACCAAAATAAAAATTGATTCAGATTTCAAGTTGAATTGCCGTACCCAGTCTTTCTTGTAAGACTTAAACATTGGTCTACGCGTCTCTCTTGTTCTCTGTGAACGAAAAAAGAAAACGCTATAGCAGTACACAGGCACGTAGCATCGTTTTTGAAAGTGGGGGGGGCCAACCAGAGAAATTTTTTTTTTACATACCTGAAAAAGCTGACAAGCCAAAAAAAAAAAAAATTAAAAGTTGCCCAAACTCGAAAATCCTATTTCGTGGGGGGTGGGGGGTAGCGGCCAACTTTTTCAAAGCCAACTTACTATCACTTTCAATTTTTTCCCTACAATCCTTGATATCACTATACTATGGTTATAAAGTGGGGGGGGGACAACCATCCTATCATTGAACATTTACTATAGTAAAGGTTATGTTGGGAGAAAACTGCCCCCCCCCCCGGTTGCTACGTCCCTGGTACAAATGCACGTCATTTTTGTGAAACACTGATGCTGCTGTATGACAGCTTAGCAACCTATAGAGAAGGTTACTCTTTCTAAAATGCAAGTCAAACTCCAAGTCAAGAAATCAAAATTGTTAGAACCCGAGGAAACAACACATCTCGAGGAATATACCTCTGAAATGCGAAAGCCCTATCATTAACCGTTGAATCAAAATTAATGATGCCCAGAGATGGGTCTTATGAAATATGAAAGCCAAAGGACCAATCCTTCGAATAAAGGTTATGGCCAAGATTATATAGTTTTTCAGGAAGGTCAAACTTTAAGGTCAAAGTTGTTGGTATCCAAAGGAAGGTCTTGTTACAAGGAATACATACGTGAAGTATGATAGTCCCAGCACGAACTGTTCAAAACTTATCAGTTTGGCCAATATTAAAGTTTTTCAGAAGTAGGTCAGACTTCAAAGTCAAGGCGTCAAAATTGTTGGTATCCAAAAGGAAGGTCTTATTACAAGGAATACTCAGTACACATGTGAAGTAAAGCCTTAGCACCAACTGTTAAAACTGTATGACCGGGACAGAAGTGAGGCAAAATTTTACAAAACTGGATCAAAGTTCAAGGTCAAGGTAAAAAAGTCAAATATGATGGTACCCAAAGAAAATCTTGTCCCAAGGATCGTACAAGGAAATCCCTAGGACCAACTGTTAAAAGGTTTGGCCAAGGTTAAAGTTTGGTAAAATTTTGCAAAACTTGGTCAAACGCCAAGGTCAAGATCAAAAGGTCAAATATGATAATACCCAAAGAAAGATCTTGTCCCAAGGAATACACACGTGAAATATAAATGCCATATATCCAACCAATCAAAAGTTATGAGCAAGGTTTTTTTTTTTTTAAATAGAAAAAAAAAGCCTTTTCAAGACTCATGAGTCATAGAGTAATGCAAATTGGGTAGATAGGTAGAAGGACTTTTTTTCCACAAAAACACTTTCGATTGAAGGACTAATATAGTTAATATGAAATGAGAAAAATATCAATCGGAATAAATTAAAACTCGATCTTTTCCCCTAATTAAGCTAGGTTTGCGTTTTAGTCACCCGGTCGAGAGCCTCGGAAGACAACTGTTTTATTTTTTTTTAATTATAAGTTAGCCTAATAATAGCCCGTTTCGAAACGCTTGACTGTGTTTGTCATAATGTTGGTATGCTTGTTTGCATAATCCTCACAGAGCATGATGAGTTTAAGCAGGGATTTAAAACCTTGATCCGCTCCGCATGCACACGTTATCTCTGTGTTGTTTGTTCCTTGGACTTGATCTCAGGCTACAGTAAAGTTCATAAATTCCCCGGTTCGGACAAGAGGCATAAGTAAGTAAAAGTGTGTATATACTTTTGCTCATATAGTTGGATAAAAAGAGTTGATATATAAGCACAGGTATTTCCACAATAACTGAAAATTAGTGAGTTATCGAGGAGCAGAGAAAATCATGAAAAGGGGCACCAGAAGGGGCATCATATATATATATATATATATAGTGTACCATGTACAATGCAATATTGAGCTACATCTATTAGAAACTTGATTGAAAAAGTCCCTTTAATTGTTGTTCCATTACTTTCTTGTCCGCTCTGGATATGTATGATATTGAATATATATATCATTCTATTTTAAATCATGCATGACCTATAAATCGATCCGTGTGCTCACACGTAATATGTTGTAAACACCAATATACATCAATGTCAAGGTTTAAAAAAAATCAGCGCTGTCATTTAAAGTATATTATTTTAGCTATTACAGACGATATTTTAACATAATTTTTTTTTGATACAGTTAAAATTGTAAGAAATTATTTTTTTCTTTGGAAAGAAAAGAAGGGACCGAGGGACCGCATAGATATACGACCAAGAGGGCTAGAAATGTAGAATAACTTGAAAGAAATGAGGGACGGAATTAAGGGGTTGGGTAGGGTCAATAGGCGGGAATGTGGGTGAAGGAGGAGAGGTTGGATGAAGAGGAGAAAAAAATATGGGGACAAGAAAAAAGAGGCGATAGAGAGGTAAATAGAATATGTAGATCATATTTATTAGGTGGAAATCGGTATAGTGATCGAGAGGAGGAAATATGAAGATGGATACTTTGTCCAATCGTATAGAAAGAATGTGCATGCATATGGTTAATGTGAGCCAAATAGCACAAAGTTCATAAGTATTTTTCTTCTATTTCGTACAAATGCATGATGCTAAATCATTATTCTTAATCAAATGCTCTTATGACCAGCTCGAACTTATTCTAATACATGTACATCACAGGCACTTATTTCGGTATTAATTTTTTAACCCATAGTAAGATAACAACACCCTTGTGTTATTATTAATATACTATGGGTTAAAAAATTAATACCGAAACAAGTGCCTGTGATGTATGCTGAACGTCTATCAGACGTATGGTACTTTTAAGAGATTATTTTTAAATGATAAATTAAACCCTCAACAAAAGATTTGAGTATTTTTTGGTTTGAAATAAATTTTGAATAAAATGAGAGGTTTAAATCCTGTCATTTTTATGCCTCCTTTTCTTTTTACAGAGATGACAAAAATCTTAGGAATAGATTTCGCGCCTCTCCACATTCCGATGGAGCGTCGCCTCCAGACACTAGCGGTCCAACAATGGACTCTGTCCTTTTTGTTCCTGGGATTTGGATGTTTATTTTTGATGATTTATTTATTGTTTACTTCCCTTTACTGGATTCCCCTATTATACTTAGCCTTCTACGTTTACGACAGAAAAAAGTCCGCACGAGGAGGACGTCGTTGCCAGTGGATACGAGAATGGGCGGTGTGGAGATATTTTCAGAAATACTTTCCTATAACTTTGATAAAAACAGTGGATCTGGATCCAAATAAAAACTATATAATGGGTTTCCATCCTCATGGAATACTCAGTGTCAGTGCTTTTTGCCATTTTGCTACAGAAGGATCCGGCTGGAGCAAAACATTTCCGGGCATTACGCCATACTTACTGGTACTTCCAGGCCATTTTCAGTTTCCTGTGTACAGGGATTATTTCATGGCAGGTGGTAAGTTCATAAACTTTAACGAAAGTGACAATGCTGCAAAGAAGACAGTAACTTGCAAAGTTGTAAATGTGAATACTAAAATGGGTCTGGCATGGATTTCTGAATTTTCCAGGCGCAGTTGAAGCGACAGCAGAAAGTATGAAATTCCTTCTGACGAGACATGGGACCGGAAATGCTCTAGGTCTGGTGGTGGGCGGAGCTTTAGAAGCATTAGAAGCATTTCCGGGAAAGTTTAATTTGAAACTTGCAAAGAAAAAAGGTTTTATCAAAGTGGCATTGCGAACTGGGTAAGATAATGGTATAATGAATTTCAGAAAATCAAAGAAATCACATAATAATTTAGAAATTTACATTTCTCAGCATAATTTTAGTAAAAATGTTACTTTTATCATATTCAGGGCATGTTTAGTTCCGATGTTCTCCTTTGGTGAGCACGAATTGTTTATACAAGCAGAGAATCCTGAGGGATCCCGACTGAGAAGCCTTCAAAACTGGTTGACGAAATACACAGGGTTCTCTCCCCCTGTTTTCCACGGAAGAGGAATGTTCAACTACACATTTGGTCTAGTTCCCTACAGAATTCCTGTCTATACAGTTGGTAATAACTTAAAACTTTTTTTGCCATATTTGATACTTTCCTTTTTTCAAAAAAAAAAAAACCATTGGGATTAAGGTTCAGTAACCCTTGGATAAGAGAGGTAACTCTTCACTGGAAAGAATGATATTCCCCCAATCAATGGCAAATTAAAATACAATTCTATTAAATTTTGCAAAAAGAAATGGAGATTTTTTTTCTTCACATTTTAATTTGATCTGGGTTTCTTTTAGAATGTCATTCTCATCAAAGTAAAATGCTGTAGGAGTGAAAGCTAAATTATATAATTATTTCTTCGTGTCAGTTTAATATAGCATTAAAAAAATAAACATTACAAGAAATTGTCAATTTTATCAGATGTAGAATGTAAATGGAATAACTTAAATGTCACTACTTTTTAATACTGGTAGATACCTTGGTGGATATGAATTATGATTTATTTTTTTAATGATGTTTGTGAACTTTTTTGTAGTTGGTGCTCCAATAGAAGTCGAAAAGGATGAGGATCCATCTCAGGAGAAAATTGATGCACTCCATAAAAAGTACTTAGAGGAATTAGAAAAACTATTTGAAACTCATAAATTAAAATACGGTGTTCCCGAAGATAAGCACTTACATTTTATAGAGTAAATTCTACAATGACCCTGTTCGGGACAACTAGAAATAATTTAATAATATACTGCTGGAACTATAAATTGTAAATTTTGCTGACGATTTTTCAGCCACAAGCATATTGAATACGTAAGCATCCATGTTTGTATATTTACTCAAAATGTGTTATTGATGTATAAAATATATGTGAGGTGGTATTGTTATAAAATGTATGTAATAAAGCTTAGAAATATCTATTTTCATACGCATTGTTTATATTTTGGATAATAAAATTGTTATTGGTTTCCTGTTTTTATTTACATTAGTTTTACTATCATTATGAACAACCCCGTACCTCACCAGTTATACATTAACTTTGTAAGGATAATCAGTCCATCCTTCGTGAAGTTTCAAAGCACAAACTATAATATTATTTTAAAAATGCATTATAATCCAAGTACTTTCCAACAATACTTCTATTTATACTATCACACCAATTTACTTGCCCTAAGGATTCCAGAAAGAACTATAAGTTGTGTCATCCTCTCAAAGACAACCGTTGTATTTGTAAAAGGTGAAAATAACGAGCTTCCATCAATCTCGAAAAATCTTCATCAATACAAATCGATGGATGGGAAAAGGGAACCCCCAAAATCCCAGAGGTGGGATCAGAAACCTAGGAGAAGCAAGTATCCCATGTTGTCCCGTCACACTCGCCGTATAGGTCCTATCTTTTGATCAAGTAGATAACTTTCCAGAGGTATCGACGTCCAACTTGCCCTTCATTTTTCATATTTTGTTTCTGTAATGATGACTTTCACTAAAAGTTCGAATGTACTGAGATGTATTTTGTAAAAGTATATGGATTTTTTAAAAAGAATTTCTCTGGATAAATATTCTTTTTTAAGTATTTGTTATCAAGTGATACCTTCTATCTGTTAATCAATGATCTATTTATATACTGTAAAAGTTTTAACTTATATACCATATAGTTTTGGAGGTATTGTACAAATAAATTTTTGGGCATGTTGCCCTTTGGCGAAACCTTAAACAGACTTTATAAATTTTGGTCAGTCATTTCGATGTAATAGTCATAACTAATTATCCAAAATACCTGTCATACTGATATGCCAAATCAAAATTATAACAGAATATAAACTTTTTTCTTTTAAAAGTGTATTTATTAATAGAAAAAAAAAGAAAGTTTATCAATATACAAATTTTATACATAAATTTTTCACACAATATTTTGAGGAAAATAATCATACAGAAAGAACGTTAAAAATGTGTAAAATAATAAAGCAAACACAAATAAATATTACTGTAGAAGTCGGAAGCAATCACCTGAGTAGATAATACTAGTACATAGAAATAGAAAATATAATTTAAAAAAAAATATCTTACAGTCATCATGTTTTAGATACATTATAAAAATAGATGAAGTACATATATAAATCTTTAAGATCTAAGTAGAAAAAATAAATGCCCTATAAAAGCCGCGTACAAAAACACAGTACTTCACCTTACACACGAATTTGACAGTGTCCTGAATAAGGATTACATACAGCTGAATCCAAAGAGGTAAAAACAAATACCTTAGAATGTAGTTGCAACGCACATTAATAAGAAAAATACAATGTATTTGAATAAATATAAAAGTTGTATACGTACAAGTATGTGTGTATATATCATGTAAAAAAATTAAAGAACACTTTGATTGAGAAACAGTATCACAGAACTATAGATTTTAAAATTAAAATTGCACTCCGACAAAACAAATCTGTCATCGTCAAAAGTTAGAGTATAATTATCGCGCAAAGTATGAAAGTTAATAATTTGATTAAAAAGAAAAAAAAAATCTGATTTAAGAGGATTGGGGAATGGATACTAAAGGCTCACATGATCAGCACTGTTTTTTAACATATCAGTTCGAAACCTCTCTTAACGGGGAAAAAAATATAAATGCTTGTTGAGTATTCAAAAATAACACGTTTGAAATATGCTTCAAAATGACAAAAAAAAAATTAAGTACCTTTAAAAAAAATACAACTAAATACTGAATATTAGAACAGGTGTCCAAGTCCATGTGAGAATCCTTTGACCTCCATTACAGTATATTACATCCCCAGCAGCACTGGTCGGGGTACTCCGGGGCGTAGACCCGGCTCTCCAGTCCGTAGACAAAGTAATTCACGCCCTTCTCTTTGTACTGACAGAAGCATTGGGTCACTGGTATCATACGGATTATGTGATGCTGAAATTAGGTAAAGTATAACTATATGTCTTAAAAGAAAGAGGAATGCGATGGGGTTTTTGATGGGGTTTTTGGGATTTAAAAGGAAATAAAATTTTTTAAAAAAATTCGCGTTAGAAATTTTTTTTGGTAAAAGTTTAGTGTTACAAAGAACTAATACGCGTTTAATCGCAAAAAAAAACTACTTTTATTCGAGAAAGTTATGGTTTACGATGAAAAGTTACGCTTTTAGTCGAGAAAGTGTCGCATTATAACGCAAAATACCTCATAATAAACGCAAAAATTTTAAGCAAGGAACACAATCAAGTTTACTACATTTATTCAAACAAGACGCCCAGGTGCCACATCGCTCACCTGAGCAAATTGACTGGGAAAAAGCACAAATCAGATCAGAACTGAAAAGTTTACTGAAGGGGGGGGGGGTGGGGGGTGAATTTAATACTACTTGAGAATGCCTTCATATTAATACAGCATATTGCTTTGCTGTTCTTGATACAAAAGATTTGTTAAAAATATTTTCTTCCTATATGTAACTTCATAAAAATTTGAATTTGATTCCCTTTGTTTCCCTCCCTACCGCAAAGGGCCATGATTTGAATAAATTTAAATCAGGATTTGAACAAACTTAATTCTACACTACACAAAAATGCTTTCATATAAATACTAGTATCACTAATCATGGCTTTGCTTTTCTTGGGAAGATTTTTTAAAATATATTTTAAGGTTAAAAAAGGATCCCCCATTGTGACCCCACCCTATCCCTGGGGGTTATAATTTGAACAAACTAGAATCTACACTACCTGAGATTGATTCCATATAAATATCACTTATCATGGCTTTGAAGTACTTGAGAAGACAATTTTTAAAGATTTCCCTATCTAGTCCTGTGTAAAACTTTGATCAGCCATTTTGGCTCCACCCTACCCCAAGGGGTCATGATTTGAACAAACTTGAATCTACACTACCTGAGGATGCTCCCACATGAGTTTCATCTTTCCTGGCCCAGTGGTTCTTGAGAAGAAGATTTTTAAAGATTTTTCCTATATGCTCCTATGCAAAAATTCAATCAGCCTTTGTGGCCCCACCCTACCCCAGGGGGTCATGATTTGAACAAACTTGAATCTACACTACCTGAGGATGCTTCCACATGAGTTTCATCTTTCGTGGCCCAGTGGTTCTTGAGAAGAAGATTTTTAAAGATTTTCCCTGTATACTCCTATGTAAAACTCTGATCTGCCATTGTGGTCCCGCCCTACCCCCAGGGGTCATGATTTGAACAAATTTGAATCTACACCACCTGAAGATGCTTCCACAAGAGTTTCATCTTTCCTGGCCCGGTTGAAATTGGCCCAGTGGTTCTTGAGAAGAAGATGAAAATGTGAAAAGTTTATGACAACAACGACAACTACTACAACTACACTCTAAAAAAAGTTTTACTTGTTGTTTTTAAAATAAGATATTAGATTAAGAAAAACTAGTAATTATTAGTCTTCGAAACACTGATGCCCCCCCCCCCCCCCCCGTATGGCAACATCGCAAAGGTTAAACTTTACTTATAAATGCAAATTCAATATATTGGTATTTCTTGATATCTCAAAGGTCGATGGTCAATGTTATTGGTATCTAATAAAAGGTCCTGCCACAAAAAATACATATCTGAAATATGAAAGCACTAGCCCCAACCCTTCAGAAGTTATGGTCAAGGTCACCAATTTTGAAATGTAGATCAAACTCCAAGGTCAAGGACAAAGGGTCAGATTTGGTGGTACCCAAAGAAATGTCTTGTCACAGGGATGAAGTATGTAAAGTATGAATGCACTAACCCTAACACTTTTAAAGTTAAAGTCAAGGTTTGCTTTTTTAAAAGTGGGTCAAACTCCAAGGTCAATGTCAAAGGGTCAAAGTTCTTGGTATCCAATGACTGGTCTTTCCACAGGAATTACATATATTATAAGTATGAAAGCCCTATCCCTTATCCTTCAAAAAGACAGACAGACAGACAGACAGACAGACAGACAGACAGACAGACAGACAGACAGACAGACGGACACGACAAAAACTATATACCCCGAAACTTCGTTTACGGGGGCAAAAAAATATTAGTTATATAGTAAATAGTGGTAAAATGTAAGTAAAGACCAAGTAATGTTATTACTTATATAAACAAATTTAAGTAAATATAAATTACTAAGTAAAACTTTTTAGTGTGTAAGTAAAACAATTCTTTAAAATACAAAAATTAAGTAAAACATTTGAATTTAGTAATTGACATATATTTCAGTAATTGATTTAAAATTCTAAGTAAATGCTTATTAATTATCTTTTACTATCTTTGTTATTTCAAGTAAAATATGACTACTAAGTAAAACTTTTTTAAGAGTGTACGACGACGACGACAGACAAATTTTGATCAGAAAAGCTCACTTGAGCCTTAGGCTCAGGTGAGCTAAAAATTGTTTTATCACAAAATCTTTGGACATTGTGTTCACGGTATTTTACCTGCATGTGGATCCTACGATTAGGAAACTGATGACTAGCAATCAGTTTCCCCGAAGCCTCGTTTATTTCCCCCACTGGAAACCTAGATATTGGCATCACCTAAATAAGTACAAGTGAAAATGATGATTTGTGGGGTATTGTGAAAAAAAAGAAATGGCATCAATAAAAATTGTAAACAAAGTCATTCATTTATGTTTTCTCATATCATTAAGTGACCAAGCATCCCCTTCCCTTCACCCCCCCCCCAAAAAAAAATCTACAGAAAGGAAAAAATAATTAAACCACTGTCATAACGTACTCTTATTTGTGTGTCCTCAAATCCCATAGTGCCGGCGGCTTGTGAGACCAGGTGGTCGGGTAATTCTGTCTTCTCTACGACGTGCTCTCCAATGTTATTCACCCTGGAATGGACATTGGGGAAATTCTTCATGATTTATTTTGATAATTTAATTTTGTAAAATTAACTCAGTTCAAGTTATCATATATAGATCTTATGTAATAACAGTTTCTTCTTGGTGAATGAAGCATTTATATATTTCTAATCGGCTAAACCTAAGATGGCGAGTAAGCAGTTCCATTTTCCGCGATCCGACACTGTTTTTACACGAAAAAAAAAATGCCGCTTTTTCATGACACAGTTATGCTGCATGTCATCAATTACATTTTTAGCTTTTCAGCTGATACAAAAAAAATACAAACTATATATGGATAAAATTTTTATATTTATATTACAAAATAACTAGAATTTCAATATTACATACATTGGGTCGGAAGCAAATTGAAAATATACCTAGAAAAACCTGACAAGCAAAAAAAAAAAAAAAAAGAAAAAAAAAAAAGGGAATTTCAATCATGCACATACCAGTTGACTGTAAGCTTGATGAACCATTTTAACCGACAGTGACTTTTACACGTGGGACAGGTCACTCGACCGTCTCCGCCACATCGCGGGCATCTATAAATAGTAACAAGTTATTTTATTGTAATACACCAGTATTGTAATAAACATATTACATAAAATATTGCATAAAAATCAATTATTTTACATGTAAATAGCTTTCAATTTAAATGTATACAGAATAAATACAGTGATAGAATTTCTTAAAAATAAGATAAATGTTTGCAAAGTTAGAGAAAAATTAGGGATAAATTCAAATAAAGACCTTCTTTTCCCTCCATGACACATCGAGCATGACACGACGCGATGTTCTCCATTACGATACACCCGCCTCCTTCCCGAGCCGTGACAAGTCCCGCATTTCACCTGTTCAAGGTGTAAAAACACTTCAAAAACTTGTTATGTATATATAAACATCATCTTCAAAACAGATTTTTTTTTATAATTCGTGATTTAACACTGATTCATTTCTTTAGGATTCATAATAAACTTTTGCTCTTGGAAAGTAAAAATAGGAAATGAGCTAGTACATGTATATTGTTTGAAATTCTCAGAAGAGAAACAAACCTTTCCTCTGCCCATACATTTACCACATCTCACATATCCCCTCGCATTACACTTATGACAATCCTGAATTAAAAAAATATAAACTTTAACCTTTCTCTCTTTTGCCCAGAGCGATGGAATTTTTAATTAATTTCTTCGACTAGCTGCAGACTTCTAGCTTACTGGTATGTAGAATGGGATGAAATACTATACAAAATTTTCAGACCATTGAGCTATGGACCTACAGCTTGTCATCAACCTGATGCTAAAACTTGAATTTTCGTTTCATTTTCCAAATGTTCTAGGTTTATAATTGAATCGGATAAATTTCTCAATAATTTCAGATTAAACATGGATATTTTTTCTTTTAATTTCCAAACATGGTGTGCTCTTTTAATAACTATCCACACAAAAAATACGATCGCTGGGAAGATTTTTCACTGAATATAATTTTATCATCCGAATTGCAATATAGATTTTTATCATCACAATTGTTAGAAGAAATGTAATTCATCGGAAATGAATTTGAAAATTAATATAATAGGAGATGATACCAATGATAAGTGTATATGTAACTGACCTTTACATAGGCGGTGAAAGGAACCTCGTGGTGCTGTGTTTCATTCACGAAATATTTACTGAACGAAGCTGGAATATCCCAGGGGCCCGGGGCAGGACCGTTTTGAGGTCCATTAACAGGCTGACCTGTTAAAATCGTCACAGATTTGTACATTGCAAAACTCAATTTCACTGACACTAAAACTTCAAATAAGTGTGTGGTGCTACCTACTATGATTTTTTGCAAATGATTTCTTGAAAAAATAATTTTAAAATACAAAATTGGAATTTTTCTCCAAAAGGGACATAAGTCAAAAAAATACCCAAAACAGAATTTACTTCGTCCTGCCAAAATTTTGTGTGAATAATAATAACATAGTGTTATTATTATACGTATTGTATTTTTTATTTAATGAAAACCGATAGGAATTTGACCAAGATAGTCATCTGATAAATCTGTATACTAAATTTCACAGTATGTGCAACAGTTGTGAAGAAAATGAACGGAAACTGCAAATAATTCTACTCAAAACAGAACTTCTTCTGTAAATGTTTCCAGAACAAATAATTGAAATTTTTGTAAGTCCAAGGGGCATAACTCTGTCAAAAATGGCGCGATTGTACCCAAAAAAAATATAATGATTTTTTAAAAACAAATATGTTACGGTTGCAAAGAAAATTCGGAAACTGCAAATAATAAAAATTTTTGTTGCTTTATTTGCAGCTAAATTTCCAGGAATAAATGGTTAACTATTTGCAGCTTATTTCCAGGAATAAATGGTTAACTGTTTGTATAAGCGATTTAAACTTATTTCTTTTTTTACCCAGGAATAAATGGTTAACTGTTTGTATAAGCGATTTAAACTTTTTTTTACTAGATATGCCACGGTCAAAGAACTACTAGAAGTTGAAATAAATTTAGTTTATCTAAAAAATTCTAAACAAAGGATCAAAGTCATCGATTACTGCGTCTTTGTGCTTATTATATAGTTTCCCATCCTTCCACTTCCATTTGTCATCAAGCTATCGCCCTTTAGCAACATCAACTCAAACGTCCATGACGTTATATTGCATACAGTCGTTTGGCCAGTTCCGAATAATTAGTAATTTAAGGACTGATAATTAATAAATTCAACGGTGTAAAAATAAATTGATTTCTATGGTAAGAAGGCTTATTCATGAGTATTTGAATTATGTGAAGTTTTGATTTTTCGCCCTCAGTTTGGTTTCGTTATCGTACTTGAAACGGTCGACATACTTTTACAATGCAACAAATCTGAATCACAGTGACGCGTAAGTCTGCAGAAAAACCTCTGTAGATGCATAAATTTTTCACATAAAACAACGTTCTAGGTATCAAAAGTAAGTTTGATAGGTACTCTAACATATACTAAAAACTTGTCAAAAATAAATGTTTAGAACACTGGAAGATATCGAAATATTTTCGTGCTCTTATTTTACCAGTTCCGAATACCCATTTTAAACACTATCATAAATTCACTCTTGAAATTGTAAACATGACTTATTTGAAAAACAGGAAGAAGCGGTATATAGTAATGGGATGTTTATCCATTCATCCGTCTGTCCGTCCGTCCGTCCGTCTAGCTGTACGTCCGTCCGTATGATATACGTATCCATTTCTTATCCGCAACCCCTCTTCTACCACTGAATGAAGTTTAATGAGGCTTCACAGAATTTAATGAGTCTTTCACAGAATCTTTGTTTAACAGTGCCAAAGTGCACCTATTTTATTTTTGGATCTGGTACATAATTTGGGCTCCCTGAGAAAAACATAGATACTGCCATTCTCTGTAATATTGAAAGGTATATCCATCTCTTGTCCGCAATTCCTCCTATACCACTGAATAAGATTTAACGATACTTTCACATATTCTTTATTGCATTGTGACATTGTAACCTATTATTTTACTTTTTGATCTGACATTTATTTCGGGACTCTCAGAGTAAAACATGGACTTTGTCTTAAATAATCATAAAGGAGGCGTGGGGTATCATTGAAATAAGCCCAGTGCCCACAGTACCTCTAGTTTCTCTTCAACCTTTGGAAATACAAATAATTTATTGGTAAGCAATTAATTTAACTCTTCTTAGGCATGCCAATGGATAACGTCTGGGACGTATATTTTTTTTATTTACAAATTGGATAAAATCTCGTTAACTGGTAAAATCAAATGGTAACGTGCGAAATAATTTTTTTTGAGGGAACAACTTTTATGAAAAAAATATTAAATTACCTTGACAAAACACTTAGTATATATATTTGTAGCACAGTATCGGTTTTTTTGCAACTGGCCAAATAACTGTACGATATTTTTGTGGAACATAAACCCTGTTTTTGTTCCATGACGTCTAAATAACTTAACTTTTTGATCAAATATAATTAAACTCACGTGATAAGAGGTAGACGACTGCAGTTCCTTGAATGTCAGTTTTTCCGCGGCACCCTTTCCCCAGCAACACTGTTGTGAAACATGTTCTAGTAAAGCTTGTCTCGCAGTCTCTTCGGAAATGACAGGCGCACTTTTAAACGAATGGGAAATGTGATCAATTCAAAAAGATACAATTTGGGGGGGGGGGGACTATACACATATGATTAATTTTTCTATTTGGTATATTTATATATTTTCTGGCCTTGAGTATTATTTCAAAACTCATACAATTATATAAATTGTGCTTGTTCAATTTAACCCATGTAATTTCCTCTTATTTTAGAGAGTGCTTGATTGGAATTTCCAGTTAAATATTACTCCACTGAAAATCGTTCCCTTGAGGAATCTGGCATTATAACAACGCATACTAGTATTGGAAAATTCTCTAGGAAGCGAATAATAGAGTACAACCCTGCCTAAATGTTGTTGAATCACAATAGTTGATAACAGTTTGAGCTATATGCTTTTAATCATTAATGATTTTAAATGTATTCGTTATATTATCTTCAGTGTACATCCATTTTCATCAAAACCGTGTAAGGAATATGGTCTCTATACCTCATGAAATCCGGCTGTTTCCAGTCCTTAGGGGGGGCATAGTCCGTGGGTGGAGGAGGGAGTAGGGCTGTTATTCAGGAAAATTCAATACGTTAATAACTGCGACAGAACAATTAATTCAAGTGTTCAATATTTCATACATTATCTTGGCAATAAAATCATACATATCTGTTTGAATAATTTAATATATATCTTTCAATTAGAAAATATATTGATTGCTCGCAATAAATTCTGTGTTCAATTTTATTTCTCTTACACTGGTCGAGTCGCACATTGTTGTATCCAGGTACTGTTGCAAAATCAATCTTTGGTTTGACGTCACTTCCCTCCGCATTGAGGTCCTCGCAGACGACTAAAAAATGGACATTGTCATATATCAAAAAGAAATAAATTCAGGAATAAATTTTCATTTGAAGGAGCTTTAGTTTTTTTCTCTTACAATACATTTCATTTTACGAAATTAAAACCGCTCTAGGAAATTATAAATTGCATTTATAAAAACAGTATTTTTAAATGATTATTTTAAAGAATTCAGTCACTTCTCACTTTTCAAAAATATGTATTGTTGCATGATTGAATTAATATGAACTTGTAAATCAACTTGCTATTTATAATATTTCATTACACTCTATTTTTTGGTCAATACTAGTAATACACGTACATGTATTTATTAATATGCAATGTGGAGAATTCTACATGATTACAAATCACTTTGTATACAAAATATAGTTTCCATGCACGTACCTGGTTCACTTTCATCCACTTGATCTTCATCTCCCGCAGGACTATAAAAAACAGGATTTTTAAACGGCTTAGTCCCTTCATTTTAGACTTATAACACGTATAATAATAGTAAATGAGAACACAAAGTCCTCCGATCCGGGGTGCGTTCTGTGCAATCACACCCAATCAAAAAAGTTGAAAATAAAATGTTTCTCTATATAATTTCGTTTATTTGAAAAGTGATGAAATAACTTAAAGAATACAATATAACCCATCGAAACGGTACCCATTTATTTATTTATTTTAATCTGGTTCTGAGGGTCGAAGTTAGAGCAGCCCCCCCACCCCCTTCTCAGCACCCCCCTTTTCAGAAACCTGGCAACGGCTTCGATATTCGCTGTGAAATCTTAATAGCAGTTATGAATTGTTGGTAAAGTCGGTCTTAAATAAAA
This sequence comes from Saccostrea cuccullata, assembly GCF_032062105.1. Taxonomy (NCBI): domain Eukaryota; kingdom Metazoa; phylum Mollusca; class Bivalvia; order Ostreida; family Ostreidae; genus Saccostrea; species Saccostrea cuccullata. The sequence goes on from NW_026936651.1 coordinate 43,636, forward strand.
CGATGTCGCAATAAATTAAAATACAAACTATAAAAAAATACTTATTAGTAAAATCTGCGAATTCTATACAATATAGTGTCATTGAAAAACGGATGAATTCAAAATGTGCATATCACGTAACGCCCCTATTCCCCTCCCCGTCGCCTTTTCTTCCTCTAGTAAATAGAGCATAGATCTAGGAATTAATGTATTCGTCATGCTCTATTTACTATTAAAAATGAAGTACATGTATTTTAGTTACTAACAAATATACCATTTTAAGGCATTTTCAATCCTTTTTATCACGAAAGTATTATTAAAAATTTAAAATAAACCTTCAGGAAGATGTAATAAACGGTACTTACCCAACACTTGTCATGGTGAAGGTGAATTGAATTTCTTAATTTTCTTTGATGTTTAAATTGCTACAGTCATGTAGGTTTTTTCCGTCCACTCTCCAACTTGGACCGAATATAAGTAAAGAATGTACATTTAAAATCCATGCATGTTGGTTTAAATAACAATGTATATATATGAAGTCGTAATTTCGAAATCAATGGATATTTAACGGTAGTGTATAAGTGCCACGAAATATTTTGAATCATTAAAGTTGGTAATTCGAATTTCAATATTGGCTTTTACAACTTTAAAGTTGGCTTTTCTAACTTTAATTTTGACTTTTACAACTTTTTACAGCATCATGCCTTTGTAGTGGAACTTGTGTTGCCATTTAATACATGTAATTACAATTGAAAGATATAATTTAATTATAAATTTGTTACGAAAGAAGGAATAATTTCAATGTGTAACAGTTCTAGAGAGGAATGGGGTGTGTGCTGAATTGAAACAGATAAAAGGAACTCACCGATTTATTTCAATGTACTAGTATTTATTTTGCATTATTAAAATTTATCCATATCTCTCTATGGCCCCATTCACCTTTCTTAAAGTGTCCCCTCCTTTTGACCTCTTCCCCTAGATTGTGAAGATTAACTGCTATAACCAATCTTTGTCAGTGTGTTAAATTTACATTAATAAAATTAGTAATAATTAAAACAAAGAAAAAAAACTAAGACAATGGGCTACAAGAGCTCAAGTAAATTTGAAAAAGTCAAGATTAAAGTTGAAAAAGCCAAGATAAAAGTTGAAAAGGCATGCAAGATTAAAAATGGAGTTACCAACTTTAAGTTGGAAAAGCCAAGATGAAAGTTGGAATTACCAACTTTATGTTGGAAAAGCCAATATTAAAGTTGGAATTACCAACTTTTAAGTTTGAATTATCGACTTAAAAAATATAACGTGGCACTCATATGCTTCCGTAATACCAGATATTGAATCATTGATCATGAACTTTAATGCTTAATCAAAACTTAATGGTTCAGTTACAAAGATTATCCACTTGGTACATGTAGGTGGCCAATCAGGACACATACTTATATAACTACTATAATCAAGAAAAGACACTGCTATAAGAATTATAAATTTTGTTTCTATACGCTCATCTTGAATATGTATGTACATGTATATATCTACGCCCCATTTATACATGTTGATTTAAATAACTATTTTCGGAGGGGGGGGGTTAAATGAATTCCAATACCGCATTTCCTAAACCAAGAAAATACCCCCCCCCAAAAAAAAAAAAAAAAAAAAAAAAATTGTCCCTTCGTATTTACAGCATATAATTTTATGAACGCGGGATTTTCCAAAGTTCCTTGAAGTTCCTTATCCTATGAAATTTTAAAAGTCACACAAATGCAGTGGACTGTAGAATAATGGCATAAAAAAGTTGGAAAAATTCAAATCCTTAATTATCGTTAGTAATACTTACCTGTGATCGATCAACGTTACTACTCTAGGAATGTACTTGCTTCTTGACCTCTTTGAATAGCACTAGTTAGTTAGGATGAATAGGTGAAAGAACTGCGTGAGAAATAATTAATCTAGGAACACATTTATCAATAGGATGTGTTAACGGTGATTATAAACTATACTCTACACACGCTATACACAGCTGCTGCTGCTGTACATGTATTAAAGCTGAATGAGGTGAAACCACGGCATCACCTCTCGATATCCTTTTTCTTCAAATCAATAAATTAAAGCCCCATACTGAGAAAAATCAATCTCATTATTATTTATAATGCTGTTAATTAAAAAAAAAAACAAATGTCAAAGATATTCACTTTTTAAAAAAAAAAATTGCCTAACTGAAGCAATCAATATCTATATAGTACGTATTATAGGGAAGAACGACATTTCGCTCCATTGCAAAACTCCTGTCATACCACTAATATTAAAAAAAAAAACTAAGACACTATGGTAGCTTATGGCAAAGATAAGCCTCCAAGGCCAATGTCAAGAGATCGATCAAAATATTGTTGCAACCCAAAACTAAAGAACTTGCTGTCGACTATTTGCTTACAATTTATTACAAACACATTTTTCGTACGAGGAGTCGTTTTGGTATTTACCAAATACTAGTAAGTGCATCCTCGCAAGCCACGATGTAGTACATGTAAGTGATGTCACCTTTTCAATTGGTGATATCACTCATCCGAATGTTGATTCGCCTATTCCGTTGTAGAAGAGGTGATATTACCTGTTTGATTTGAATTAGTGACATATAACCCATGAGTGCAGTTGATATCAGCTTTTTGAAAAGCTCGGTTATATCATCTATTTGAATAGGTGATATATGACCTGATATATTGATCTGAATCGGTGATATCACTAACTTAAATCATATAATATTAGTTATATCAATAGTTCGAACTTGATATCACCTAATGAGATTCAGTCAATTAAATATATGATCACATTTTCATTTTAAATAGTGATATAATTTTTTAATATCTCCCAAGAATATTCATGTACTGCGTAGATTTACAAGTACTCTTTTCAGGCACAAAAAATTTCAATCTCCTAGTACAATATAGTAATTATACAATAGAGAGAAAATATCAATAAATGTAGTAAAACTGACTGTAAATAAAAGAAAAAGATTCCGGATCGAGTTCCTTGTTGACAAAATTTGTGTATAATCTTCGGATAATAAAATGAACAATATTAACGAAATTTACAATTCTATCTCAACATTTCCTATCTATTTATAGTAATATCCTGCTATATATTACCTGTATATGGAGTTTATGTCTCCCAACTTATTCGACACTCAAGAGCATGTTCCGAGTATTACCTGCATATGGAGTTTACGTCTCCCAACTTATTCGACACTCAAGAGCATGTTCCGAGTACGATCAGTTGCTCCTACTCAAGAGTATTGAGAATTTTTTGTCAAGTATATTTTTTAGACTCTACACACTTTGCTCAATGAAAAATCAAAACGCAAAAATGGGGGTCAGTGCGCTTCTTTTAACACTGCGGATCAATCATGACCTTTTGTACTGTAATTACGTCAACACACATATATAATTTTGAATAATTTTTCATTTAGGTCTAATATTGTTTATCCAAATGAATTATGCGAACAAAAACAGTCTTTTTTTCATCTTGAATTGTCGCATTAAAATTTGTGACAATAAAAATACTACCTGTAGTAGTTTCAAATTACTTTACGTGGTCAATTATTTGACCTTTCTGCACTCAAAATATGTTCTAATTTTTCTGGAGTTAAAATTTCAAAAAGCAATAATATCATTTGAAAGTAATGACATTTTTCTGAATTTAAGCAGAAAGGTTAATATTATCTTGTATATTCAGAAAATCAAATAAAAAGTGGGGGTCTGAGATGTTAGTTTTTAGATATTACTGAAAAAGTGTTAAATTTGGCTATTTTTTCCATGGACTTTCACAATATATTTGATATACACTCTGTATTTGCCAAATATGATGATAGAATTTATGAGATTGAATTTAATATACGTGTATATTTTAGGACCAACATAGAACATTTGACTGCATAGAATTATTCTATATATGTGTACAGGTTGCATGAAAAAAAAATCGGAATCCATTAAACTTAATAACACTGAATACTACAGAAAGAGAAAAATTGATCTTTTCCTTCTAAAAACCTTCCGTCACAAATATAGTTCCTCGCTAAATTTTATCGCTTTGGAATTTAATCATGGGGTTTTGAATATAGTTTAATTAAACATTATATACTATATTATAAACTCATTGTAAGATCTTAAATATTATTTACAATTTTTGAAGTAGAGGTCAAGACAAAAATCTGCTCAAAAACTAAGGAGCGAACTTTAAATCAAGACAGGTACCGACAGATAAGTTGATGTTACAAGGATTTCGACGATCTTGTTTAAAGTCAGTATATTTCGTAAATTTTATGGTCCGCGTTATTATGACCTTGATAGCAAATATCATATGGGTCGTATTTTAGGCCAAAAGTAACACACTGGATTGTCTACAGGTTTTTTCCCCGTCATCATAAGGAGCACAATGCGTGTGTGAACGGGGGATCCTCCCTCCTCCATGCATGGCACATGAGCACTGATTCCACCTCTGATATTTTTAAGGTCCATGTTTGCTCTGCTCCTAATTTGTATTGTTTAATGGACTTTTGAGCTTGAACGCTGTTCGTTATTTCCAAATATATTTCATTTTCTCTCGAATTCGGGCGATTTTTTTTTTTATTTTTTGCTTGTTAACTTTTTTTTGAACAGGTACCAGACGGTAGGCAATTTTTTTCTGGCTGCCCCCCCCCCCCCCTTTTGCAAAAACGATGCTACGTCACTGATTTCACTGAGTAGTGTTTTGAATTTCTATTATAACACTAATTTGTTTTCTTCAAAGCCGATTTTGATAATAGACTATTTCAAAAAGTCTTCAACATAATATGTTTTTATAAAACGTCTGCTCATTTATGATTGCTGGATTTTGTATTAGAGTTAGCTCCCTTAGACATTTAGCATAAAAATTTAGTACCAATATCGGGGAAATATTTTTATACATGTAGCCATATCATTTAAAACCAAAACTAAAAAATCATCAGTTTGATTCATAAGAAAAATACGTTTAAATATATAGTATCATTTATCAAAATTTATGCCCAAATCGTGCCACTTTCAAGCTTTCAGTGACTCAGCGTAGTGATATACGATGTGTCATACAGGGACTATTTTATCAAAATGGAAGTCAACGATAAGTTTTCCCGAAAGAAGTTTAAAATGTATGATTTGGAGGATTCCTAAACGCTACAATGTACATGAAAGGGCTTTCTAATGAGTTTTAATTACAAAATCTTTCTGTGGTTGATTTAATAGCGAACAAGTGTTGCAGTTTTTCTCGGGCATTGTCTTTTTGTTTTTGTTTTGCATAGACGGAAGTGGAACACTGAATTATTCCAAATTCCTTTCAATTTAAGCATCGGTGAATTCTGGAGATGATAAATGAGATAAAGTTTTACCTGTCCAGCCAGTGGAGTTTATACATGTTGCAGGTATTGAACAAAGCTCTTCATTATTTACTTACATATACATCGTCCGAAATTCCTCAACCAACACGGTCTAGGTTGACTACACAAAATGTATCAGTGCGTCATTGCATTGTTAGGAAAATTAAATGTTGAGATGTATCTAAATAAATTGAAGGTCTTTCTAGAGAACTGGAGAGTCAACAATATGTAAGAGTATGACAAATGACAATTTTGTATGTAATCAGTTGATAAAGTCAGGTTACACAGTTCATTCAGTCACTATGCCATGCTTTTGACCCATTGTTGCTTACTTGTGAGCTCTGTTTATAGAGTTTAAGTTGCCTATGTTGGTCAAACAACAATAAATCGTATGTGTACTTGCTTTAGTATATTGGCAAATTTTGGTGATTTTGGAGAATATAAACATTAAACAAAGCTGCATTGAAAATAACAACTGCTGTAATTTAAAGATATCTTTGTTGAGCTTGTATTATCTTTCACTCGAAAAATTACTCCAAATTTACATTGAAAACTCAAAATTGTCTGTAGTACATCCATAAGGCAGAATTACCTGCCTAAGTATGTTTATTTCACTACATTGCTATATGTATTACACAAAAATATGTTAAGGACATACGCAAGGTACCTTACCTACTGATAATTTTTCAAGATATTCTAAATTTAAACTTATAATACCATTACATGTTCTTAGACAAAAAATCAGCATGCGTTACCAGGGGTTTTGAAAAGATATCAGATTGTGAAAATTTTTGCATTATTCAAAGAAAAATGTACAAAAATTACAAAACATAAATTCAAGATTTTTTTTCATCAAAAATTGTTTTAGAAGAGTTGTACAGAACTAGGGCTGTCACGGGTACCCGAAATGACCCGGAACCGCGGAACAATTCATACGGTTCTGTTTTTCCGGAATTCGGTTCGGTTCCGATTTGTACAGTAGTGTAGGTTTTACTATGAAAATGGCATCAAAAATGAGAGATTTGTTAATACATTGCCATTATAAGGTGATTTAAATAATATGGTACAATTGTTGTCTAGTCAGGAAGCTACTTTAAACTAGTTAAAAGGTTGCTATTTTTCGAAGATTAAATGAAAATATTCTTTTTGTTGTTGAAAATAATACAAATCATGAGCTTTTATTCCATTAACTACCCGAACTTGAAATCTTGCGAAACCGAACCTAAAAAAATTATGTTTGGAAATGATTTTTAGACCCGAGGATATATTTTAAATACCGTGACAGCCTAAATATGAAATTTTTGAAACCATATATAGACATTAAAGGTATTGTAACACATGTCGTTGAAACATAAATTTAGTGGAACTCTTCTAAAAGTGAATTTGGAAGAACTCAATAAAGTTCAAACTACTATATTATTTTCTTGCTTTAAAATTTTGTCTGTATATAGAAACTACGAATCATCAGTATGATCAGTGGTAAAATTTTAATTTGCTGCACTTGCAAGAGATTTTTTCTGGTATATATGCAAGTGTATTAAAATAAAAATCAAATATTTGTAAGGTATATTGAAGCATCATGATTTAAAGACACAGACATTATGATTTTTTTGTATCCATTTGTATTGCTTACAGTATGACCATTTTATATGATCATGTTGATGGGTGAACATGAAGATATTGTTCGGTTATAATCAGAGTATTTCCTCATTGAGTTTTAGAAAATCCAAATATTAGTCATATGTATTATCTATATTTTTTAAACTCGGAAAGTTACTAGATACAAGTCATACCACACAAAATATGTATAATCTGAAGGTAAAGGCAATGTATGTATCATATCGGTGATAAGAGCTGGGATATACTGGGGGTGTTTCATTGATGTATATTGCAATTCACATCCTCCTGATCATTTCAGAAGGTTTATTGAGGGAGATTACATGACCCCATTACATACTAGCATGAACCCCCCTCGCATCAGCCAGGAGGCTGTTAACAAGTGTTTCGGAATCTTTTTTCCTCAATGTATCTAAAGTTTAATTCTAATTTTTGTTCTGTTGAACTTATCAGCAATCTCTTTTTAGAGGGATTGAGTTTCAGCATGTTTTTCAAGGGCTTATCTGAAAAGCACTAAGTCCCGCTAATTCATAGTAAAAATACACTGCTGGGATTGCAATTTCAATGGCTTTGGGAAAAAACCCTGCTGTACACAGTTCAGCTAAGCTTCAGAATGAAGTGTTAAAATTTTCATCTTTATTTCTGTTCCAAATGTTTTAAATTTCTTGGCTTACCTATTTGCCCATAGTCCATTATAGACAGGAAAGCAGTTAGTTACCGGTAAAAGTTTTATAGTTGATGCATTTAATTTAATTCATTCATTTTTATTCATATACATTTCTACAAAAGTTTTGTTCATCATGGACATAACATACTTTTTTAATTCTCAGTTTTCCTCAATCATACTTAACAGCTGTGAAAAGCATTGTTAGATTCAATCACTAAGATCAGGTTCAAGGAAAAGGGAAATTTGAAGAGCATGAGAAATACCAATATATATACAATATATATATACATTTTTGAACAATCAAGGCTATACAGCCTATACCCGAAGCTATCATAATAATGGATGTTGTCATATATGCAAATTTCATTAGTAATTCATCTATTCATGTACTTGTAATAGAAAATGGTGAATAATTTTATAATGATGTGCACTATTTTAATGTTCATTCATCAAATCAAATACTAATTTGAAAGTAAATAACTTTTGTCTTGCTTAATTGCAGAGCTTTAAAAGCCTACTTTTATTTTTTTTCACAGTATAACTTGCAGTATAAATCAATACTTGAGTGTTTGATGTACAAGTAAAATAAATGTTTGAATTCTCTTTTCGCAGGACTGACAAATCAAGACTGACCACTGGTCACCATGGGGGATGAACAAACTGTAGTCGTAGCCAAGTATGACTACAAGGCAGAAAACGGACAGGAATTAGACATCAAGAAACATGAAAAATTAGTGTTACTGGATGATTCTAGAGATTGGTGGAAAGTACAAAATGCAAGGAACAAATCAGGTTACGTTCCTTCTAATTATGTCAAGAGGTCAAATTCTAAGGCTTCCAAACTCTTCAGCAGAGTGAAGAAAAATCTGGCCAGGAGAAACAAAAGTGACACGAAAATAACAGGAACAAGTCCCATAGTGAGTCGAAATGGGGACACAGGAAGTGACGAAAATAGTATTAGTAGTGACATCCAGGCTGTGGATCCACAACCCGCGATTGTGAAATATAATTATACCCCGAAACGGCCTGACGAGATGGAATTATTCAAAGGAGAGCGTGTGATGGTATTGGAGAAATCCATCGATGGGTGGTGGAAGGGCAGAAAGTCGGACAATATAACGTCTGGATGGTTTCCATCCAATTATGTTGATTTGGAACCTTCTGAACAAAATGATTGTACTATGTACTCAACAGCTGCCTCTCTGGAGGATGACTCAGTGGCGGACTACTCTGTCGACCACCATCAAAATGTCCTCGCATTGTATCCGTTCCATCCGGAAAATCCAGAAGAACTCGGATTTGAAAAGGGGGAGCGATTAGTTATTCTCAGTAAACCTCCAGATGATCCAGAGTGGTGGAAGGCCGTGAACAGTCAAGGAGAGATGGGGCTAATACCCAGAAACTATGTACAGACAATCGAGGTGGAGGAGAAACTGGACGTGGAGTGTGAGACCAATGCTAGCTCCACCACGCCCCAATCCCAGTCCACCAGCAGTCTTTCTAATGCCTCAAATCTCAGTGTGGTGGGGGTCACCAGTAGAAAACAGTTCAGAGTGTCGGGACCTTTGGCCGACAAAGAGTGGTATTATGGGAAAATTTCCCGACAAGAGTGTGAGGATATGTTACGGAAGTACGCTGCCGAGGGGGATTTTATTATACGGGACAGTGAATCAGCTGTGAGTATTGAATGGAAATAATAATTCCCATTTGTGTATTCGTGTAATTATGAATGAAGATATGTGTGTGTTTACACATCATCATATGAGTAATTACCTTGTTCATTGCTGTATGTAAATCTACAAGCAGTCATTTGTGTTTATGCCAAGTAATTTACTAATTATATGAAATTCCTTGCATAGTAAATTTGATTATTCATTATTTCTCTGTTTGTAAAATGGTCTGTTTAAATAACAGTAGTCATATTGTAGTAACTGCACAATAGAAGTTTTGTTTCAAGAAGTTTCTTATGAAATTCTCTACTCTTATGTACCTAAGTATTGTAAAGAATTAGAATTTAGAATATGTTAAGTGGATGAAGTATCCATTCAAAACTATGTACCTGCAGTTAATGATGTAGTATACCATATCATATCACACAAAAGATAAAGTCTTAATGATCCATACTTTATTTGACTGATTAACCAAAGCTTTATTAATTTCATTACAGAGTGGAAATTTCACAGTAGTGCTTAAGGCTGTAGAGAGAAACAAACATTTCCGTGTGCAAGTAAACGAGGAAGGATTGTATCAGATTGGACAACAAAAGTTTGCCAACCTTGACGATTTGATTGAACATTACAAGAAACACCCCATCTTCAAGCAGGAGAGTGAAAAACTGTATTTAGTCAAACCATTCACCCTTCCCGCCGAATTTTGACATAGGATGTCTGCTTCTGTTGATTTTCATTCTGTGTAGATTCTGACTTTGTGCACCTGATGGTCACGTCAATGTTCTCTCACTGTATTTGATATGAGATTATGTGGTATCTTATAAGTGTATTTATTTCTGTCCTGGTACTTATTCTGCCTATACATGTTTTTTTTAACATCTTCAGAAGATTGAAACTCATAAAATTTTATGGTTTAGGGACACATTTTTTCAAAGTTTTTCAAACCTAAAATGTTGATTGGAGAATTTTCCTCAATTTAGAGATTAAGGATTTATTAACAGAAACAAGTATTTATCAGAAAGAATTTTTTTTAAGTTGTTGTTAAATGTACTCGATATTTTCTCTGTATGCAAAGTATCTTTACTGATGTTTGAACTTTTTTCACTTTACATCATGTGAATCCAGATTGGTTATTTATCTGAAAATCAGAATTGATGAGTCAGTGAACAGGAAATATGTACTATGTACATAAGGGGTACTATGTATATATTGATTAGGTTTATAGATTCTTTGCTAAGCGTTCTCAGCAATTTTTCATATAAATTAAAACACAGATTTGTGAGATCATTTTTGTCTGTTATGCCAAGTAATGCTTTATAGACATGATAGAGGTTTTAATTTTTCTGAATTGGAAGAGGAAGGTGGTATTTACATGTATAAGTATCATAGATAATAGTAACTAATGTCTTTATAGTAAACTGTGTAAGTTTTTAGGAACAGGGAGAGTGCTTAAGTCAAGCTTCCTGCCACTTTTTAGATTTGTTCCGACTTTTTCAAGGAACATTTAGAAAATCTGTGCAACTGTGTAAACTTTCTTTGAACTGTGTTACACTGGAAGAATTGCAATATTTCCATAGATAAGATACTACCCATATCATGTTTACTGAGGAGTTATGTAAAACTAGTTACACAAAATAATAATGCATTAAACATATGTATAAGTTGTAATTTATTAGTTTACTGAATGATGAATGAGAAAGTGTTTGCAATGTTCATTATTAAGACTATAATATCCCTCCCAAGTTGTAAATGATTTTATTCAGGGTCCCGATAGTCCCCCCTCCCTTATTATATGTAATAACTCTAGTCAGTGTAGACAAAATGATTTCAGATTTTATGATGTACACAGTTTTCACACCCTCTCCACATTATGTATCATGTACATATACATGTATCTTTAAATCTTTCTAGTGAACTTTAGTGCTTATATGAGAATGAAAGAGGCCATTTTTTGCTCAAATTGAGAAAAAAAGAATTAAATATTGTTTATGGTCGTGCTAATAGATTTTCAGCTGTGCATAAGGAGGTTTGTTTTTAGGTACCGTTTGTATCTGTAATATATACTTATTTATTATGATAGAATTAGAAAACTTGGAATTTCTTACAGACTTTTCAAATATGTTGAAATATGGAACATTGAAGATCAGTTTTATAAGGGTATTTTGTTTGTTACATCAGTATTTTTACATAAATGTAATAGATCATGTCCAGCTAGGTTTGAATACCATTATGATAGGCATAAAATAGAAAAGGAAATGGATGATAAGATATAATTTGCCATAAAAATTACATGTATAACATAATTTAGTTGCTTTAAGGCTTTGACTCCTTCACTCTGTGTATAGGTACATTGTATTCAAACAGATCGTCTACAACATGTACAAACTTACTACAAAAAATCACTTGTTCATCTCAGGTGCCGTTTTTCAGCATTTCCTGCATATCTGTACATGTATATGGATGTTTTGGTATAATTATATATCCAAGCTTGAGAAAAACTTAATTTAAATATTTTCAACTTTATCATAAATGCTGTTTACAAACATACTTCTGTTTGTAAAAAGTACAGTGCACAGTTATTTTGCCTGTGTTATTTTCGCCCTTTTGCACTTGCAAGCAATTTTGCCCCATTTTAAATTTGCCCAGTCATAGCTTTGTCAAAGAAATTTTAAATCTGACCAACCATGAAGAGGGCGAAAGGGTCGAAAATAAAACAAGGATGAAAATTACCCTGTACATGTATACAGTATTAATATCATAATCCTGGTCAAAAATGGGCACAGCACTCCACATACATACCAGTTTTCCTTTTATCATTTAAGATATCATTGGAGATCTTAAAGTACAGTGTACCTCAAGTTCATTTTACCTTTTTGTGTGTCACACAGAATAAAGCATATGATCATCCAAAATTCTTTAAATCAGACTACTGACTAGGATGTCTTCCTTTTTTTATTCTTTGCAAAAAAGGAATGACTGATATAAGCAGGTTTTTCTTGATATATAAAAACATTCGCTGATTTCTCTATCTCTTGGTTTCAATTGATATACAGATTTTATAATCGAATATTGTTAAATGTAATACATATACTTTTTTTTTCTTTTTTAAAAAGTTATTAATTAGTAATTGGCAGTATCAAGTTTTTTGTTAGTTTATGGTTATCTTATCGTTTGATTGCAAGATATGAAATTTAAAAAAAGAACAAGAAATTTGTTGAAACGGGTCTGTTTTGCTATTTAATTGGCCGTGTATTTGTTATATTTGTGAGTATATATGCAGTGAAGTTGCTTGGTTGTCTTTTTTACAGAAGTACATAGTGTAAATAATGTGAGAATACATGTCTTTTTATTTGTTTTATGAAGTCATCTGTACTTAAAGTATACAAGGTACAAAGTTTTATTTTAAATAATGTGATATACTAGGACTTGTTTAAGATTTTAATGGTAGTTCCTCTATTTGTTCTCGAAAAATAGGTTGTAGTTTTTATGCACTTCAAAATGGCACAAAGCTCACGTCTTGAGTTATCCCCCTTGTCAAGGAGTATTTCTGATACACCTGTTGTTTTCATGAATGGTTAACATTTGTAAACAGTTGCTGCTTACTCATTCAGTTGTAATTGGGAGTTGTGCATTTATCTTTTTAGGTTTTAACAAGGACATTTTGTATAACTGCATGACAACTGAATAAATTAAGATATAGAGCATTGTTTGTGTTTCTATTTTGTGTTAAACTTTGACTCAAGGAGTGCTCATGGCAAGGAATGATTTATAAGCATTTAATATACTGTGTTGTATTCACAGGTGAAGGAATATAAATCAAGAAATAGCAACACAGTTGAATAGGAACATGGACTTCCGGGCTCATTGTCTGGCCAATGACAACGAGAATCAAATCTACCATGTATAATACATGTTCTAGATACTGTAAATCACTTTTTATTCGCGAGAACTTTATTTTCGCGTAATTTCACGAGACGGTATGCTCGCGAAAATTTCATTCTCGCTTATAATAGAATTCCTTAAGATTATGTAGAGCAATGACCACAATTTGTGAAACTTTTGTTTCGCTAAAAAAGAGTCAAAGACTATCTCGCGAAAATAAGGTGTCGCGATAATTAAGTGATCAACAGTACTTGAATCAAATCTTAGGGACAGACTTCAAAGTGCCAGACCTTGGTGCATGGAATGTTTTTGCAATAAGTAGCAAATGCATTGTTGGCAAGTATGTTGAGACATACAGTATCATATAAAATTACATGTACATTTGTACAGTGCATTGATTTTGTTTAATGGTAATTGTAAAGTTACCATCTTTAATTTGGTAACTACATGAATCATTTACTTAATTCCCAGCAAATAGCTAGGCTAGAGTTAAAAGATCAAGGTTCTGTGTATTATCAGGACTTGGACCTTGCAAGATTTATCTTGAACCTTTTTGGGGGATGGGGATGAGGGAATACTTCCCATTAACTGTGTGCCTTAATTAAATGCATCCCTCAGTTATAAAAATCACCATGTCACACTAGATAGAAATTCTATTTTATGCTTCAATTATAAATGGAATACAATATGCTGTGAAGCTCCTGCAAAATTTTTATTACAACTGCAAAAGAGTGAAACAAATAATTTACGTAATGTTATCTTGTACACAAGTTCAACAGTTAATATAAACATATATATAAAGACTGACTCTCATTTAGGAACAAGCACACACATAAATCTATACATGTACAACAATAGAAAGAATATCACAGTCTCTATTATTAACAAGAACAATTATTTTTAGATAATTGAAGCACACAATAGGTAATGGAAATCTGATCAGGACCTTTATCAATTATCATTGTTCTTTAATATCCCACAGATTCGTATATGATTTTTTAGTGAATGGCTTCTGGTACATGCAACTTCAAATCAATTTAAAAATCCAATATATTAAATTTGATGGGAATTTTTGAAAATATAAACACATGATAATGAAATTAAATATTACATATTTTACAAATTACAAGTATTTATATGAGAAAGTGAAACCATCTTTGACAAATACAAAGACACCTTGTCTTTGTGAATTAATACGTAAATCTTGATATCTACGAAAATCTAACAATAGGGCCATCATTTGATTGACACAGGTCTGTTGTTGGCCAGGTTCTGTAACTCCTGCATGGCTTTCTTGACCTCCTTGGCTTCCTTCATTGAATTCACTCGTACAGCATTGTAGCGAGACTGGATCTGTATAAAATTAACAATGATGTGACAAGAATATTCATTACTAGTTTGTATTTTAAGACATTGCCAATAGAAAAATGAGGGATATCAACAAGTATTATGAGTACTAAACTTAAACCTCATCGTTGAATACCCACGGTTGATCTCGTTCTTTACTCAGCACCAAATGATGATGAGTAAAGACGAGATCACCCGTGGTTATCCCATGATGCTTAAACCTCTGATTATTGTTCTTCCCAATTAATGTTGACATCCCTAGAAATAATTCTTTGATTTCCACTATATAGTGTTAAAAAAATTATGAACACAGTCGAATACTGAACAGAAAGAATGTACAAATAAAATATCTTTTCCAATTAAAGAAATATCGTAAAACATTTAAAGAATCTAACCTCGCTGAGAAGTACTGGTGCCTGGTTGAATTTCTTCTGCTTCTTCGGATCTTTGAGGACAGTTGCCAGGTTTGCTTCTTCAGTGGTAGAACGATTCTTAAGATTTTCTAGCACCTCGTCAATTTTCTGTTGCCTTGTCTTACGAGGTGGTTGAGGAGGCATTTGCCACTACAAACAGAATTTTTGTGAGTTAGAAAATTACAAAATGTCATCGTTGAATAAATTCAAGTTGCTTTGTTTAATGTTCATGCCAATTTAAAGCTCAAAAATATTTGTGTAGTTATTTTGTAAATGACAAAAAAGATTAGACTGGAGGGAGCGGGCTTTACCTTTTGATACGGAGGAACTGGTTTGCCCACTTTATGAAGGAGAGCTGCAGAGTCACGGTACACTAGTTCATGGTTCAGTGCATACTTCAAAGCTTTGATATTACCCTGCATATCTACAAAACACAGATATTCTTTACTAGTAACTATTTTTTTTAAACAAACTTGACATTCACAATGGACATGAGTTTTAGTTGTAAAAAATATGTAATACTTTGATCATAGGTTTTGACACTTAATTAGTAACACTTCTTCACAGAGTTATATGACTTGAACAAATTTGATTCCACACTAGTACCTGAAGATGTTTATCACATACATTTTACATTAAATGGCTCAACATTTTACCCTAAATGGATCAATCTTTGTTCTTGCAAAAATAATGAAAAGGTTTTTTTTCTACACATTCTTATGTAAAACTTAATTTGATTGCCCATTGTACTGGACCCTCACTTCCCAAGGATATGCTTTGAAAAAATGACCAATTTTGGCTTTGCTTTTTTTTTTTTTTTTTCCAAGATGATTTCTATTGATATTTCCAATATTTTACTGTAAACTTAAAATACCCTAAGTGACTTCACCCTACCCCAGATATGATCTAAACAAATTTGAAACTTTACTACTGTATGCTGGGAAATGTTTGATCATGTTTTATTTTGGCCCCTTTCACCCTTGCCTATGTTACATAAATTTAAAACGGGGCGAATTCATCATGTTCATAGAATGCAGTATAATTTTTTAAACAAAAGTGTGACTGGGTGAATTTAAGAAGGGGCAAAATTGTTTGCATGTTTGAAAGGGCGGAAATAAAGCAGGACGAAAATATCCCTCCATGTATACAATATGTAATTAAACTTTCACACAAGTTAATCTTTCCTTGACTAGCAATTCTGAAAAGAAGATTTTAAGTAGATGCCATCAAATTTTTAATTATCTCTCCTTGCAAACTGCACGCCACTTAATTTGAAAACAAAAGTCATACCCCCTTCACCCAAAGATGTTTGATGGTAAGTCTGGCTGAAATTTGCCCAGTGGTTTCTGAGAAGAATCGAAAATTAATGTGAAAAGTATATAGAGACAGAAGACAGATGGATACAGGACTAAATACTGCCAAAAAAACTCGTTTAAAATCTCCACTCAGGTGAGCTGACCAGGTTGTATGATATCTAGAATCATAAATTATTCTTTGAATTAAAGATGTTTAATTAGTTTTTGAAGTGAATACCTTTTGGAGTAACAAAATCTGGGTCATCCTCAGCATCAAGGAGGATTTCGTATCCCTTATATTTATCTGGTATGTCCCTCCTTTTGGGTCGTTTTTCCGGTTTTTCTCTCCTCTTTGGTCTGGTTGGCACTGGTTTACTCTCTTCTTCTGGCTCATCAACCTATGAAATGAAAATATTGAATTCTATGAACAAAGAACCAATTTCTGTCTACATGAAATTTAGTTTAATGGGCCTGTACAATCAAGGCTTATAACAATTACTTTTGAAGCTTTTTATTTTTTTAACTGGTAGTTTTAAGAGTGAGTTTACCTGTGTCATGAAGAATGCAGCTTTGTCATCCTTCTTTTGGTCTGCTCCAGCTGCCTCTTCCTCTGAGTGGGCACGCTGGTACTGTGGAGATGGGGGGATGGCCGATTCCTCCTTAGGAGGGGACTGATATCGACTGTACTCAGGTGATGGAGGGATAACAGAGGTACCCTCAGGAGGGGACTGCATTCTACTATAGTTAGCAGAGGGAGGGATGGTTGAGGACTCCTCTGGAGGGGACTGCATTCTACTGTAGCTAGCAGAGGGAGGGATAGCTGAGGACTCTTTTGGAGGAGACTGCATTCTGCTGTACACTGCAGAGGAGGGAACTCGAGCCTCTTTAGGTGCTGAATGCATCCTTCCAGACTCAGGTGGAGCAGGCACAACAAAAGAGATTTCAGGAGACTCAGATTTTACTGAAGCATCTGAGTCAAAGAGTTTGTTATACTGAGGTGAGGGTGGTATTTCCGCTGGCTCTTCTGTCTTAGCTGCTATTGGGGGCAATGGTGCTTGATGAAGGTCTAGGCCATCTATGGTTTGACTAACTTTCTCTTTTGGAGGTGGTGGTTCAAGCATGAGACGCTCCTCTAAAGTCAATTTGGGAATTTTAGGAACAATAGAGGAGACCTGGGGAAAAAAGTAAAATGTTTACAATTAAATCTGAAAAAATTATAAATAAGATCTTAATAGCAACGGTAAACACTTTCAGTAAAGGTTGAAATGAGGTTATTAGGAGCAATTTCAAGGGAAACTGACTAAACACATAGAGTAATTAATGTCAACCAAACGTTCAAGTTTAATATCACTTTTCCTACATCTGAAGCAATTTCAATTGACATGGATTCTTACACCCACAATCTGACCTACTCTGAGATCCATGATATTACTAATCTGGTACATGAAAATGCAGACATTCTCAGTTCCTGTGCATTTATCAAGTAGTAATTTTGATTTTTTTAAAAAAAATTTACCTTTCGTTTTCTCTTTGGAGGAACAACCACTTGAGGCTTTGACTTAGGTTGTGGAGCTTTTCGAACCAGTTTAATACCAAGTCTGGCAGTAAGGAAACGTTTCAGCAGTGGGGGATCCCCACTATGATCTGAGGTCAGAGGGTTATTATGGATCACAAGTTCCACCAGCATGGGCCAGGCTGCCACAGCTAGAAGGGCCTCCTCTTCAGCTATCTGGTTGTGGGCCAGATTGAGATAGGCCAGCTCTGGGAAGGGTGGCAGATTTGCGGCCAGGAGTTGGGGAGGTTCCTTTGAGATGTTTTTAGTTTTGTTGTGGTTGGATCTGGATTTTTCTGGTGAAGGCTGAGTTGGTTCCTCTAACAAAGGTTCATTTTCCTGAAGGTCAATGTCTTTTATGGCTTCTGAAAGGTCACCAAATTCAGCACTGACATCTTGAAAGCTGGCAAATAAATCTGAAAATAAAACCATAAATAAAGATATATAGATATAAAAATGATACTGCAATAACTTTATGCATAAAAAATCATAAAAATCAATAGAATGAAAAACAAGCATTTAATTATGTGTAGACTAATACTGAAGCATTCATATTTAAACTTTAATCATGGATTCAAAGAAAATGCATAGATTAGATACCAGTTAATTTACTGTTCATTTGTGTTTAACAAACTTTTTTAAACATTACAGCTATTTGCAAAAATTGTTTCATTTTTTTTATAATCTCTCCTAAATATCATGACACATTGTGCACATTTCAGATATACACTAAAATTGACCACTGCTAGAATTACCAGTGCTCTCTGAGGGTTTTGGTTCTGGAGGAATCTCCTCCTTTTTCATTTCTTGTTCTGGATTTATGGGTGGTTGTGTTTCTATTTTTTCAGGGGAAGGATCCTGCTTTTCTGTCTTTTCAAGAGGTGGATCTTGTTTTTCTGATCTTTGACCTCTAGCTGACCCTCTAGCAGATAATCTGGCAGATCGTCGGAGTCGTCTTGTTGATTTCTCATCATCGTTTATAATCATGGTTCCCTCTACTGACTTAAGTTGTGGTACATAATATATATCATTCTTTTCTAGATTCAGGTGCTTTAGTCTGAAATGATCATCCACAGAAAACTTAAACTTTGAAATTAATATAACATATTGTAACATACATTTATTTTGATTTTAAATTTTCATAATGTTTGATACAAACCTTTTAAGTCCTGCTAAAGCAGCAAATACTGAGACATCAGAAAGACGATTGTCATCAAGCATCAGAATTTCCAGTTTAGAGTAACGAAATATTCTGGTTTTACTGAAATAGTCATCATAAAGCATTATGCTTATATATATATTTCTTGATTAAATCATGCTTTGTATTTATGAGGCATGGCATATATCTGAAGCATAACATACATGTATATACTGCGAAATCACAAATTTTCATGGGGGGTTAATTTTCGTTGTTTCTAGGTATGAAGAGACCCAGGAATTCATGTCCACCACAAAATGTAAAATGTTACATACATAACTTCTCAACAATTCTTCATCCATGAATTCAAATCCCCACGAACCAAGAGTTTTTACTAAAACCACGAAAATTTGACCCCACGAAAATATGTGATTTTACAGTAATACTTACTTTTCTCTGTCAACATAGGGGAGAGCAAAATCAGCAGGAATAGTACGGAAGTTATTGCCTGTCAGGTGTAGAATCTTCAGGTTTGGTAAAGTTCCCAAACTTAACAGGTCCTCATGAGATAGGTTGTTATAGGACAAATCTACCATCTAAAAACAAATTTATCTTAGATCAACCTATACGCCTGCAATGCAGATCAAACAGATGTACATGTTACCATATAAGTATCATTAATTCTTAGGCCAACAGATGAAGCACATATATTACATACCTCCAAATAAGGGTAGTCCCCATTCTGCAGCTTGATCCCTCTCAGTCCGTTGATGGGCATTTCTAGTTCCCTTAATATTGGAAAACCCCTGAATGCCTCTGTAATAAGCATATGCTTCTAATTTTAATCATAAATAATTAATTTAGTTTTTGTATCTACTTGAAAAACAATATCTAGTGTAATTTAAATTAAGTATAAACAAGAAAGTGTGCTTACCAAATGGAAGATAGTTCTCAGCAGCATTTACATAGGCTACATTATCAAACAGGGCAAGGTCATCTTCTTTGACCTCTGACATTTCTTGACCTGATATGTTGACAGAGCATAAGTCTGATGGATCCTCAACGCAGCAGTGCTTCATCTAAAACAAGAAAGCAATGCATCACATTAATGTTTCAATTTGACAAAATATATGAGCAATACATATTTTTCTTTTTATTTTATGAGACTGGTCTAAACAGACTTTAAGCAACATTATATCTGTATAAATTTGGGATACATAGACCATGAATATTAGTGTATCTATCTCACCTGTAAAAGCATGTGACTAATAATACAATGATTTTTGTTTCATTCCTAGTCCATCCATATATTTTCAGAGAGGAATGAATAAACAAACATAAAAAATTTATTATGGATACATATAATCATTATTATGCATTAATAATAAATTTTCGATATAATGTATTTTTAATCCTCCTTTCCATACTATAGCTAAAACCTTGCACAAAGGAGAAATAAAATTCTAGATTTACCAGAAAGAAGCCGTCCAGTATAGGCGACTCGTCCTCCTCCTCTTCATCCTCGGCCAGACTCTGTACAGCCATTGTTATCTGTGTGCCCTCCCTCTCCGCCTTCTTACGCTCCTCCTTGATTCGGGAATATGTCCTCGGCTTGGCACAGAGGACTGCCTTGAAGCGGCGTCGCTGTTCTGCCCTCTGAGAAACAAGCCATGCTCCTCCTCCTTTTAAAATAACAGAATCTTTATTAATTCAAATTAATGGTAAATTTCCTTTGTATTATTTTATAAACTTTTGATGGTCAAGTTAACCAAATTTGACATTACTAATGAAAAGTTTTGTGTGTAATCCCAATGACAACAAATGCTGAGAGTTATGCAAAGTAATAGGATTCTGATATTGATAGACTAGCAGCAAATCATCATTATATGATTAATAGTTTATTATGAATGTGTAATTTTTATATCAATTATTGTTTTGCAACAACTAGACTATTAATATGAACAGAAAAGATTCCAGCTGAACATATATAAATTCTAAAAAATCCTCATTGGACATATTACCCAGTTTCTTAATCTATACGCTTGGAGGGACATTAACAAGGTTTTGATTGTAGGTTGTGGAAAATATCCAAGGAGTTCCAATTAGCTACGTCTCTAGATTTTTCATTATGCTAAACAAAGTAGTACTTGATGACCACCCGTTTCACTTTACTAGTGAACAGAAATTAGTGACTGTACATAATTTGGCGTATTAAAAATTTACCACAATATTACATGGTATGAAGTTGCTGGTGTATTCACTATTCATGAATAAGGGCTACACATTTTTGTGCCATGTATTGTATATGATAAATGATTTCTTAGTGGCATTCATAAATTAGCGCATCCTTGTCTGTGCCAAAGCAGCTTAAATATAAAGCCTGCTTTTTTAAGTATATTGTATTAACATTGAACATCTTACTCAAAGTGGGTAATCTGTGTGCATGTTTCTAAGATTTTGTATCTTACTTTTGGTATTTCAAAAGGTTGGAATGATGAGACTAGGATTTCATGTAATTTTGACAAGTTTTTGTGTCTAATAAATATTCTCAGAAGCTGGATGGCAGTCTTCACGAAAACTTTTCAAACTAACTGGCCAGTCGGACCAGTGAACTTTCAAAATTTACTGGCCCCTTAATAAAAAAAAAAATAAATACATTTCCATAACTGTAAATTTATACATGTTTACGTACTTCAACTTTTGAATGCCGCTATTTTTCGTCCTTTGTCGCGTTTTGGTAAGCTGTTCGTTGGAAATTCGCACATTTTACGTACTAGTTAATAGTTACTAGCTAGTTCCAGTTGTTACGTAATACATCCATGTTATAATAAGGTTACAATAACACGATTCAACAACACGTGCTTGTTCTTTTTGTATTATGTATCAATGAAATTTATGCAAGTAAGTCAGTTAAGATATATATTGACTGTGTATGATTTTTATAATCAACAAGCCCATCGGACTTCTTGAATTTTGATTTTCACTGACCCGACATCAAAATTCACTGGCCTCGGTCTTCGGACCAGTGAGTTTTTGTGAAGACTGGGATGGGGGGGGGGGGGGGGGGCTACACCATCCATTTGCAAGGACAGGTTTTTGGATCATGTGTATTCCTGGAAGCAAGTTATTTAACTCATTGATGGTCCGAGGGAAGTATGAGTACTTCTGATACTTGTACAGGACGTAATTTGGTAGATCATTTGATGTGTACATCATGATTGACGTAATGGTGGGACCGACTGGAACGAGTCGATCACGATGACAAATTGCTCATTAACAGTTAGCCTAATTTTGTTTGAAAATATCTGTGTATAATTTAATTCCATCTTCTATTAAACACTTGAAATCATGATTTTCTTGTGTTCATGTATATTTAGAAAACACCGTGGATTATCATTGTGAGTTAAGTACATTGCAATCGTGAGAAAAATCAGACTGCAAGTGCGTATCCTTTGTTTATGTCACTATTTCATGCTGACTTGTTAAATTATTAACAAATACTGGCAAGCAGAACTGCCTTTAATGACAAAAATATATAAGTACCATCATCTGCAGGCTGGAGGATTCCTCTAACAGGAAAGCAGTTAGCTGCAAATGAGTCAGATTCCTCCGGATCCGCAAATTTCACCCATGGCATTGCGGCCGCCATTTTTAAACATTGCTAAGGAAACAAACACTTCTCGCCAGGACGAGAATATGGTCTTCATGACAAAGAACAAAAAAAAACATAAATAGATATGCAGAAAAAATATATTTCAGATAGTGTTATTCATTGAAAATGAGAGTTTCTCAAAACAAAACGTAATAGCTAAATTGATTATATATTTACTAATATTTAACAAGACGAACATAAACTTATTCGTCCCTCCCTCCCCCAATACAAATAGTGTTGTTATTTCATTTAAAATGAGAGGTTCCAAAACAAAACGTATTTATTATATTTACTAATATTTAACAAGACGAACATAAACTTATTTGTTCATTCCTGAGAGTGAAGATTGCCTCCCCCTCCAAAATAATCTTATGAAATATGTAAGGTACATGTATTTGAGGGGAAAGACTATTTTATCGTTATATTTTAGAACCTATTAAAACGCATTTAATACTTTATAACATTTAATAAATTAAACACACATTATTTTTTGGGTAAAACAATGATATCTTATTAAAACCAATTAAATATAAAAATTTATGTAAATTATATAACGATTTGATGGAATACTCGTGTGTACAATCATTACGATCATTATACATGTACCCCCGTAATCGAAGATTCGGGGGTATATAGTTTTGTTGTATTCGTCTGTCTGCATGTCTGTCTCTCTGAAAAATTCAGGGGTCCTCTATTGCTCTGCTCTCGATTTGTTTTTTAAAATAGACTTTGAGACTTTGAGACTGATTGTTGTTTGTTACCTTCATATCTTACATGTTAAAGTCTTTATTGAACAAATGAAGAAAGCCTTTTCCCATTTTTTTTTTTGTTGCTGACTTCATGCTAATTGTTACACCATTATTAACACACTGAATTTTCGACGGATTTTTTCCGTTATTTTTTATCATGAAAAAGAGCGCATGGCGAATGTGACCGTTCGGCAGGGGATGCTCATTTATAAAACTTTATCTGTAGTCATACGAATCTGAAAGCGAACAACTTTAATGACCAAATGCAGTTTCATGAAAGTTATTAAGATTTTATTAAATTAGAAATGAATATTTTAATAGTTTAAATAGTCACCAGTTTCATAAAAAATTTAGCGAAAAAAAATGTATAATTATGAATTAGATAAGATAAAGTCGTTAAGATTTGTTTCGAATTCTCATATAAAATGACACAATCAGTTCAGCCCATTGGCAAGTGGTTTTTGAAAAGAAACGATAATCGTGCTACGATAAACACCCTCCAGTATACAGTATGATGGAATTTTCTAAACTGTTTTATGATTACCGTAAATCTGGAAATTTTTACGTCGATTTTATTTTGCGAATTCGGGTCAAAATGCTGTTGATTAATTTTTACGCTTCAAAATTTTGCGAATGACCACTCCTTTGTTAACATTTTCTTATTGGTGATTTATTTTTAAGAAAAATATTTTTGCGAATGCACTGAACTCGCAAATTTGCAAAAAATTTATCTACAGCAAAAATTTCCATATTTACGGAACAATTTAAATTTAATAATGTAAAAAAAAAAAACCAAACAAACCTCTTATTCAGGATCAGAAAAAAATATCGATACTAGATTACCGAGTGAACGTACAAGAATTTGCTTATTATCAGAGTTCTTCTTTCTCCAGAGCTTTCTCCATCCGGTAGCTCAGAATCTCTAATTTGGTTTTAATATATGTAGACCATTTGATTTGATGTTTTTTTCTTTTTTTTACTGAGTAAATGAAATATATGGAGATAACGATCAGTAGTCAGCTGTACGGTTCATTAAACAATACAAAATAGGAGCAGAGCAAACACGGACCTCCAAAACATCAGAAGTGGGATCAGGTGCCATGGAGGAGTGAGCATCCCCTGCCGACCTATCACGCCCAGCTTGTTCTCTTTGTCATAATCGGGAAATAACAGGGAAATCCATCGTCAATTCAGTGTGTATTTAATGGCCTAACAATTTGTATGAAAAACGTCAGTCAGCATATGACTCAATAATAAATTGTATTTGATTGTATTTGAACATATTTTATTATGTAAGAATACATAAATGGATTGGGCAGCAGGCATAGCCTATATAAACCCTCTCCACGGGTTATAAGGTAAAATAAGAGCTTCTACAGATAATCCTACATTTGACTGTGTGTTCCATCCACAGCTTGAGCTTGAGATGAAAGATACCACAGAAATTGACACATTTGTTTCATATTTTGATATTACACATGTAGTATTTTACATGAAAAGACCTTAATGTTAATCTAATAAACAAGCTGTATGATAAATGTGATGACTTTAACTTGTAAATCGTCAACTTCCCTTACGTATACAGCATCTACATACGGGGTTTATATCTCTCAGTTGATCCAATACGCAAGAGCATGTGGACAATTTCTATAACGAGCTATATTATTGACAAAAATGTTAATGATACAAGAATATCAGCAGTCTCGTTTAAAGTAATCATTTCGTAAGTCGATATAATGACCTTGTCAGCAAACACAGTTAATCCAAAGTCCACATAAACCATTACCGGTTTTTCTTTTTCTTCTTCATTCTTATTTTTTTTTTCTTTTCTCCTAAATTCCATTCAATTTTGTGTTAGTTATATATAACTTATTGGTGAAATATGAACTTGTAACTATATTATGTAGAATAATGTGTATTAATTTTATTAAATTTTGTTTAATAAGTTCAACCTAAATCGAGAGGTGGTTAATTTTTTCTACAATTAAACTGTCTACATGGCATGCATATTCAAAAAGCCCTAAGCACAGTCGAAGTCCTTAATGGAGGATTGCGTTAAATCCTTTTAAGTAAAAGGTCCTTGCTGATCAATTTTCAATGTAGCCATAGTTTAATTTAAGAAGGGAACCCCTTTCTGCCCCCATTCAGTTTTGCAATAACTAATAACATATAGAACCCTGCACACTTTTTTCAGCATTTTAATATGTGGAATAAAAGACAGTTTATCATCAAATATGACACATCTTTTTAATTACTTCAGGTAAGCTGTTCAGTTCTTTCTTAAATAATGTGACTGATACATGTAGGATACTTCCTTGTAGTACACGTCGCCCGCGTGGCGCAGTGGTTAAGGTTTCGTCAAAGGTCAACATGTCCAGAAATTTACTTTTACAATAGCCCCAAAACTATGTGTAGTCTGGTCCTGATTTTTAAAAAGAGGGCTAGAAATAACTTCTAACGGCAAATAATTATTATTTGGTCCAGCATAGTTTTTTAAACCTATTTCGAGCATGCTGAATCCGAAAAAATATGCTGGCCTTCATGAAAATGGCGTTAAAGAGGTCAAAATGGCGATTCAAAATGGCGGACATCCATTTTTTCTAATTTTCTCTTAATGTTGTTCAAAATGTAGAAGTAATGAGTGAATATCTAACTGAGTGTAGTAAAGCTATAAAAATTATAATAGAATGCTAACATTATTAGTTAAACTCAGAAAATTTAGTCGTTCTTACACTTAATTCGAATTTTCTCTGATTTTTTGTCTATTGTTCTATATTCCGCTTTGTTCGGGATTTTACATTTGCAAATATCCATACACTGCAGATTTGTATTTTTCCCTCTAAATAACACTACTCTACAATTGAATGATAGTGCAGCTGTAAGTTAAAAGTCAAAATGGCGATTCAAAATGGCGGATATTCATCTTTTTTTAAATTATTTCTTAATGTCGTTTACATAAGAAAAAGGATTTGTGAATATTTTACTGAGCGTAGTACAACTATGTAAAATGACAATAAAACACTAATTTGATCACTTTAAATCGGAAAATTTAGTCGTTAAATTTGAAATGTGTTAATTAGTTCAAAATGGCAATTCAAATGACGTCTTGTACACTCAAATTTCGTAAAATACCCAAACTGCTTAATTCTGGTTGGTTTTGCAGAAAATAAATTACAGTTTGTTTTTTTATTCATAAAATATAATCAAATATGCAATGAAAGTTGGAGGATATTTTTGTTAGCGACTTAGGATTTTTACAACACGGATTTTTGTTTCATTACTTCTATTGTTGAAGACATTTTACCTTTTGCCTGTCTCACCATGCATCTTCATATAAAAAGTTAATATTATCATACAATAATTGCTGTTTTAAGGACAATATGAAAATTAAGCTACCCCAAGAGCAGTATTCCCCGAGCATTAAGGCGAGTGAACATTCAGTTGTTGAAAATTCTTGATCTGTTTTTAGTCCAGTGTAGAAACAAAATAAATGTTTATTTATGTTCATGTGGAAGGTCTAGTGCAACATAACTTAGTATGATTTTATAATGATTGACCACGACCAATTAGAGGGCTAGTAATTGTTACATCATATAAATCTGAATATATTATAATATCCAAATATAAACATATTTATTAAGAATTATCAGTATAATATAAAAGCATAAATTTTCTTGATTGTCCAGCTCTGATTCTGTGTCCCTAGCTACATTTGCATTTTGTTATTCTCAGTCAAAAATTCAACTGCATTCTCAAATATTTCATGTAAATGGATAGTTTTGTATTGAACAGTGTACATAAATTTAAAAATTTTGAAATTTACAAAATCTGAAAGAATAAAATGTTTGTGTCCAATCCCCCCTCGATTCTTGATACGACCTTACACTATCCCAACAAAGAAGTGTGGATCAAGTTGCCTTGTAAAGTTCTTGAAGTGTTCACGAAAATTTTGTTGTCAAGAGAAGTGTTGACTAGATCAAAATCAGGAATGGCTTATAGGCCTATTGGTACGAAAGCTTGTAAGTGATAGGAATCACAAGGAATCTGCAGGCGCTCTTAAATTGAATAATTTTACACTTTTCTCACCAAAATATGCACACAATGTGATTTCAGATGATCAAGTTTGAGAATTTTCTTGCTAACAGAATGATCTTTCTTCCCTAAAAGACAACAAATCTATACGAGGTCACAAAATAGAGCTACATGTCTTGAATATCAGAATTTTTTTACACCCTCCGCTTGAAAAGCGGGAGGGTATAGAGTAATCGGTATGTCCGTCTGTCCGTCTGTTACGCTTTAGGGTACCCATCTTTTATCCGCAACTCCTCTCATACCACTGAATGGAATTTGATGGAACTTTCACAGAATCTTTATTACATATTGCCATTGTGACCTCCTATTTTACGTTTTGATCCGACACATATTTCGGGTTTCCCATAGCAAAAATGGACACTGTCATTATATTCATATGGGAGACCGAGATATCATTTAGTGAGCTAATTGCTCACAGTACCTATAGTTCATTTTGCATATGGTTTTGGAAAACAAAATAAACTTTTACATTTGAACAAAATTGTGTTGTTCCTTGAGTGTTGGTTGATTGATTGTATATCAATATCGAGTCGGCAATTTTTCAGCCATGTTTCGGCGGACTATCAGTTTAAATAATCGGTTTTTGAAGGATTTTGGTTTCTCTGGCGGCGCTCGGTGAGCTTACTTTTTTTCGAACTCCAGAGAAACGATCTTTTACATGCCAAGGGGCATACTTGAGTGTTGAAAATACCAGAATGCCGAATACAGACTGAAACATATGGCCAATAAATCTGGAATAGAAGATGTTAGGGGATAATACTAAGTTCTTATGAGTTCTAAAAAGCTAGAACGAAGTGTTTGATGAAATCAGACAAGAACTTCTTCAGTTATATTTGATGGTGTGTCGAGGGATGTTGAGGTAAACGCGCGAGTTGAATCAGTTGATAATGGCAGGATTCGGGAGTGATGTTAGGTGGACAGGAGCTCAAAGGCTTTGGAACAAGTACTGTCAAAAACAAAGGGGGAAATTTGGAAACTCTTAAGTCGAGTTTGTTTTAACTATTTCCAGAAAAAAAAATGAATCTTTTCAAGTATTTTTTGTTCAGATTTAACGGACTAATCAATATTCTATACATACTATATATATATACATATGAATTATGAACAAAAAACCAAACTGTAATTTATTTTCTGCAAAATGAACCAGAATTAAGACAGTTTCTACGAAATTCGAGTGTATCAGACGTCATTTTGAATCGCCATTTTGAGCTAATTAACGCATTTCAAATTTAAACGACTAAATTTTCTGATTTAAAGTGATCAAATTAGTGTTCTGTTAGCATTTTACATAGTTGTACTACGCTCAGTAAGATATTCACAAATCCTTTCTCCTATGTAAACGACATTAAGAAATATTTTTTTTTTAAAAAGAGATGAATATCTGCCATCTTGAATCGCCATCTTGACTTTTAACTTACAGCTGCGCCATCATTCAGATGTAGATTGTGAGATACAGAGAAAAAAAATACAAATTAGCAGTGTATGGATATTTGCAAATGTAAAATCCCGAACAAAGCGGAATATAGAACAATAGACAAAAAAAAAAAAAAAAAAAAAAAAAATCAGAAAAAATTCGAATTAAGTGTAGAAACGACTAAATTTTCTGAGTTTAACTAATAATGTTACCATTCTATTGTCATTTTTATACTTGTATTACACTCAGTGAGATATTTACACATTATTTCTCCTTTTTGAACGATATTAAGAGAAAATGAGAAAAATTGGATGTCCGCCATTTTGAATCGCCATTTTGACCTCTTTAACGCCATTTTCATGAAGGCCAGCATATTTTTTCGGATTCAGCATATTCGAAATAGGTCAAAAAACTATGCTGGACCAAATAATAATTATTTGCCGTTAGAAGTATTTTTTTCTATAAATCGGACCAGACTAGTGGGGTATAAAGATAAAACTTTTACAGATTATAAATATATCATTGATTAATAGATATAAAGTATCACTTGATAAAAAAAATATTTGGAAAAAATATTAATTGAGAAAAATTCTTCTTAAAGATGCATATATTTTCAAAATATACACCTAATTAATTCCGCGCTCTTAGTGAAAACCATTATTGCAGAAACAAAATATGTTTATCAATAAAGGGCAAGTTGAACTTGGATAGCCCCTGAAAAGTTGTTTTCCCTGTTTATTTGTCCAAATGTTAAGACTTGAAAGTGAAAGTACATTTCAAATGGCGTATTTTATAGGGGTCTTGTCTTTATACATGTCATGCTTTCAAAAACGGGTACCTGTAAAGTGCGAAACGAAATAGAAACGAAACGAAACGAACTGAAACGAAACGAAATCTGCCGAAACGAAACGAAATCTATTGAAACGAAACGAAATCAAGACGAAATGAAACGAAATCAAAACGAAACCTGCCGAAACGAAACGAAACAAAGCTTTCAGAATTTTTTTTCAAATCAAGCTATATACATGTGGCTTCATATAAGGGGTAACTGTATATGGCCTATTTTTACTTCATGTGAAATGTATATAATTCAAG
>NW_026936652.1:0-7395 GCF_032062105.1 Saccostrea cuccullata
TTGACAAGCACAATCTAAATTTAAACTAAATAAGTATCTGCCCTCACCCTTACAGTCACACTGTCAATATATAATTAGTTGAATATATTCTGTAACATTAAGTGCAGTTTTAATTATAGAGTATGATCACTATGATAGATAGTAGGACTGTTGAAATTACATCCTCAAATTAAAAAAAATATATATATATATAAAGCTGTGGGGATTTACAAGGCAAACAGAGAGCGTCTGAACTGTAAAACAGATATATATCGGTGTGTCTGTGTATTTCTAATAACATCAATGTACGTCACTGTCATGTAATCAGTAGTGTAAATTATAAGTAATAAAAATATTCTAACCTTCATTCCAATGGTCCAAGCCAATCATTCATTAAAATGTCGCCGTCAGCTCTTTCGGCACTCGATAAAATTATCACTGGGGAATCCCAAGCCGAGTCAAGAGTGTTCATCCTTGTTAATGTGACAGTCAGAATTTCCTGGCCGATGATATATACACGACCGTCGTGCGCATAGTAAAGAAAGTCTATTTACACGACCGTCGTGCGAATAGCTAATGCAAATTGCTGAGATATATACACGACCGTCGTGCACATAGGTTAGAAAAAAATCTATTTACACGACCGTCGTGCAAATTGCAATCGCATATGCCAGAGATTTGCACACGACGATATGCAGGTGTCATAACAGTATTACACTTTGGTTCACGTCAAATCATGGCTGACGGAAAATAATCCGGAATTTTCCCTTCCGATTGAGGCATTTTGATATGAGACTGGAGCTGAATTTTTTTATGAGATGAAAAACAACATGTAAACTTCCTGTATTGACCAGATATATTAAAATTTAGGGCGTGCTGATTTTTCTATATACTGTCAAGAGTGGGGAGTGATTAGGCCCTGGACTAGATTTTCAAACACCTGCTCGACTTCGACCGAAACAAACTTGCGTGCCTTGCTGGATGGCTATGTATTTTTTGGTACTAAAATCTTTATAAAGAATGGTTTTACGAGATCTGAAAAGGAAACTTCTGAGAAGTTTGTTTTGAATTTATTACACCTACTCAAACTTGCGCATTTTTGGTAAGAATATATAGCAGAAATTAATACTGTTGTGACACCTGCAGTAAAACCGAATTTTGTACTTAGAAGTATTGTAGTCTAAGAATTAAGGTTTTATTTTGTGAGTTTAGACAGAAAATGAGAAATAATGGCATTTTTCGGCCGTCATTGTTGTTCGTTCATGTTTAATGGAGCATAGAAAATTAGTCCAGATTTCCTCTAAAATAAATTATGTTGGCCACACCACGGCCTGATTTGGATGTATCGGGTTGAGAGAAATGCATGAAATTTGGAGGATAGCTTAAAAAATACCTTGCCATCACACTCGTTAACATTATTTACTCATAAATAATTTTAAAATCTATAAATTAAAAAAATTTAGACCACACTCGGAGCAAAATAAAAATTCTGAATATGTGTAAATATCCGTTTATTTGGAACACATTGGTAACAGATAAAGAAATCCGGTCGGAAAAAATAAATATTGAGGCAAATCAATCGTAATTAAGTAGAAAACACCTTAATATTTCAATAATATTTATTTTTTTGATGCCCTTTTTAACCCCACCCCCCAACCTTATGACAAAAACTATTTCTTTCGCCCTGTTATAAAAAGTAAACTTATTTTGAACAATTTTTCATCCTCATGTGAATCAGTATGCATCCATTGAAAAATTAAAACGAAAAAACCGCACAAGTTTAACGCGCAAGATCATTACATACAGTTAAACTTTTGCCATATTTAGAAATCCGTGTTCACCGCGAAGCCCCCTGTCACAGAGTTTTGCCCGTAATTTTTCTATCTTGGGACGGATTTTTATGAAACTTGGTAAATACATTGAATAATCATCATAGATCGGGAAAATAGCAATATATTCGGCAAGAAAAAAATTTAAGTTTAATTGCAGGTGTCATAACAGTATTACACTTTGGTTCACGTCAAATCATGGCTGACGGAAAATAATCCCGGAATTTTCCCTTCCGATTGAGGCATTTTGATATGAGACTGGAGCTGAATTTTTTTATGAGATGAAAACAACATGTAAACTTCCTGTATTGACCAGAATATTAAAATTTAGGGCGTGCTGATTTTTCTATATACTGTCAAGAGTGGGGAGTGATTAGGCCCTGGACTAGATTTTCAAACACCTGCTCGACTTCGACCGAAACAAACTTGCGTGCCTTGCTGGATGGCTATGTATTTTTTGGTACTAAAATCTTTATAAAGAATGGTTTTACGAGATCTGAAAAGGAAACTTCTGAGAAGTTTGTTTTGAATTTATTACACCTACTCAAACTTGCGCATTTTTGGTAAGAATATATAGCAGAAATTAATACTGTTGTGACACCAATACACGAATCCGGGATGTCTCGCACCGATTCTGTTTCGCACCGAGATGGTTCGCACCAGGACATTAGCGCCGATTTCAGCGCGCAACATCTCACGTTATATTTTAAATATATCACATTTTGTTTTTTTTTAATTTATTTATTAACTTTAAGATAAAATGTTATATGTTATATCATATGCCTGCTCAAATTCATGACTTAATAATATTGTCTTTTATTAATTGTCGTGTACTCATTATTTGAATTTCTAATTCAATAATTAGTAAACGACAATATGCACTTCCAAAAATAACGGATCGTAAGGTGTTCGTTTGCTCAACCTGTGTGTTCAACATCTCAATGATACTCCGCACTCCACAGTCATTTCTTTTCACATCCCTTTCTTTTTACGGTACAGCTTTGAAATTCATGGATATGTTATAATTGATTATTTTACATACATGTATAAAATATATGGACGCACCAGCACAAGGATGGTATTCAATGTTCAAGTGTGTCAAAGAATGCAACCGAATCGTACTACCTGTTTCATAAATATATAAATAAAGCAGTTTATGAGCCATAAAAAAGAAACAAATTTTTATTTAAAAAAAATAATGAAGATTAATAGAAACCCAAAAAATAAAGGAAAGAGGGGTGATCAATTGGCCATCCATTGTAAAAGAGAAGTGCGGATCACCAAGTGTATAGACAATAACTTTCACACTTGCTCGCGATGATAGGAGGGAGGATGGGGAGGTGGGGATAACAGTTACGTTACTACCAGGGTTATATCCTCGGACCTCCTACATACTCTTTCGGTCCTTGACCCACAGAGTGCATGCACTCGCACATATATGCTGACGGTATTCTGGATCTGCAGCGATGATCAAATTGATGAATGAAAAAAAAATGTGAACAGTGAATCAAAGAGCCATAGCTATCTTAGAGACGACTCAAGAATTAAAAGGGAAATGTATGGAATCCGGATAGGCCATGCATTTCACTATCGCATCATCGCACCTTTTGGCATTATAGGATTTGATCATGTGACTAACTTCCTTTCATACCCAGGTATAACAATGAAACTCTTGAAATGACATCTTATATATTTCTTAAAAGTAGTAAAGAAATCATAGAAAAAAAAATACACAACTTAAAAAATCTTCAAATAAAATTTGGAATCACAATTTCAGCAATCACACCATGAAGTCATCGATATTGGATGGATAAATTTAATCAAGAAAGAATCTTATACCAAATCTTAAAATAGGAGAAGAAAAATTGGGAAAATTTTTTTTTCACCATTTTTAAGATGAAGCCACCTTCAACCAAAATAAAGTGCCGTCATACACAAAATTATTCAAATGTGTTTCTTTCTGATTAAAGGTCGTCTTTATCACAGGTGGTTGGGGACGGGGACGGGGGGATAAAAATTCATACCCTCTGACACTAAAACACTTCTGCTTCGGTATCAGAGGGTATGGATTTTATATATAAAAGGCAAGTTTTAGCTTAAATTTTTGATTTTTTTTTTTTGTAATACTTTGTAAATATGTCATAGAAAAATAGTACGGAACACGGTTGGGGGGGGGGGGGGGTAGGGCGGGGGGGGGGAAGCACATGTGGTCTTTATCAACAGTTTATCATCATTGAGATACATACGTCAATATTTACAACAAAATCCATAAAAACTTGATGATTTTTATAAATAGCATTTTAAGGGAACTATTAACATTTAAATATCAATATAATTGTTTAATTTGAGATTTCACGAGTATAACAGTATAAAACTAAGGTTTTATGACAAGTTTTTGGTTTACCGTTATAAAAGTGTGTATTAAGAATTCAGTACTAGAGTAGGTGAAAATGCTTATCAAATGCGGCATGGCTCGTGTTAATTGTTGGGATAAGGGTTGAGGTGGAAAGGGTAAACCCAGGCCTACCAAAATAGTAAGTCAATATTTTATTAAAATGACTTGTTTATATATATACAAATACATGGGTAGTTCTAAAAGAAACAGATTTACATTACAACGATCTGTCCATTGGACCTAAATGTCATTTTATTGTATAAATTAACATCATGAAAGAAAGTTTTTGCGATGTTTTCGTACCAAAAGGCTTTTGGGGCTTTAATTACTGCGTGCCGAACTTAACTGGGTACGAAAAAACGAACGCCATAATAAGAAATTAATGGTCGTGCGAACAGCTGATAAATATTATATATAAACACGATGGTCTGAAATAGACACTGAAAAATTATATACACGACGGTCGTGCAAATAGTCACTGAAAAATTATGTACACGACGGTCGTGCGAATAGCCGTTGAAAAAGTAAGTGCACGACGGTCGTGCATATAGACACTGCCGAATTTCCTCGTAAACAATTCACACAAGATTCTTAGAATATTGAATCGAGATAATTCTGCTTAGAATAATGTTCCAGAAGTGACAAAGTACTTCGTAGCTCCAGATTAAATGAGTGTGTATGTCTAAAAACGGATTCTTCGTGAGATAATGTTCAACTTCACAAATCATTGTTTCTATTTTCAGTTTGTAAACCATGACAAACATGTGTCCGACGTCGACTCGAAGGGGCACACTAAAAACGGGATATACTAGAGACCTGATATTAACCTGACCTTTTAATTTTTAATTAAATGGTAATATTGGTATTTTAAATTACTTAGGCACAGACGTTATGCCTTCGAGGCATATGCTATACAAAAATTCAATTGTTTGGAACATTAACAGACAAATTTGAATCAGGTTAAAAAAGTGTTTAGTACATCGCGTCTTTAGTACCTTCCTATTTCCCACAATGCCGCGCGTTGTTTACAAACAAGCGCGAAAAATCCTCTAAACTAGGTACTAATTATTGTTGTGTACATCATCACATTTTGAAATTATTTGAAAAAAAAAGAAAACAAAGAAACACCGAATTAAATCTATATCTTTTAGATGCATCAACTAAAAATGTGCACATGTATGCAGAAAAGGCTTGGTTGGCTATAGTATTAGTATAGACAACTTGTTCCTGAAAGGTTTCTCACATACATGTACTTGTTTTATATAAAAAACAATGAAATATAGCTGGAAGTTTATTTCTTTTTATATCAATTGACAAGATTTTATATGTTCGAAATTATTTCAGTCAAACTTTTTCATAATATACCAATATTTTTAGCTATCAGAAAAAACGTGTATGAGCTATTAACCCCTAATAATAGGGGCCAGCCCCTTTTCATTAATCTAATATGAAAGCTCTCGTAATTACACACAACTTTTGTTTTATATTTCTTACCAAATTATTCTCGGTTCAAAAGTTATTACACAAAAAGTAGCAAAAATTCAAGAAAAAAAATTACTAAAATTTGCCGTTTTATAGCTTCCAAACTTTAGAAAATCAGCTTATAATTTTATCGTTGTGCACGTCTACAATGTATTGGCTACAAGTTCTCAAACTTTCGTGTAAATATCTTACGTCGTTCTTGAGATTTTTAGTGGAAACGGGGCATCAAAATTATTAATTAAAGGGCAATAACTCACAATTAAAGACATGCATCAAAAAATTGAAAACAGGTATAAATAGGTTTAATTACAAGGTATCTAACCTGAAAGTTTCATAAAAATCAGTCCAAAGGTTTTTGAGAAATCGCCTGTCAAAAATCGAGCGGGAAAAAAAAAATAAAATAATAATAAGAAACAGTAGAATAACAGTAGGGTCTTCCGAAGGAAGCGGAAGCCCTAATAATAACTAGTGCTAATTGTAACGGGAACCGTTACAGATGTACCCCAAACGCTCCCCAACTCCCTTTTGTACGCCTTATCAAATAAGACAACATTTGTGCATTTTTGCCTTTAACAACGTTTTCCCAGAGGGATACCAATTATATTCAAATTTAAACATTGCAGGCGTGCGCATGTGAATGCACGTGCGCAATGATCATATCATCTTGTCTACACTTTTCTGTATATTTAAATATACTATATATTAAACCATTTAGTCCAAAAGTATAAAAAATCACTCATTCAAGTGTATTTTTAATTTCACTCGTTCCAAATGCACGCACGTGCGTGCACGTGCATGATGACCATACCTTCTTGTAGGAGGCCCTTATATCTATCTATGTTCTAAATCCCATCCTGTTTGGTTGAAAACCAAGGGAGTTATAGCCATTTCAAGTTTCAGCCAATCAGATTGCAGCACACGTGCATGCGCGTGATTTCATGAATTTTTTTTCTAA
Source organism: Saccostrea cuccullata (assembly GCF_032062105.1). Lineage (NCBI taxonomy): Eukaryota > Metazoa > Mollusca > Bivalvia > Ostreida > Ostreidae > Saccostrea > Saccostrea cuccullata. The sequence goes on from NW_026936652.1 coordinate 6,641, forward strand.
ATCATATTGTAGGATATCCCAATGCATGAATATGTTTTAAATTTCAAAGCATTTTGTCAAAAAACAAAGGAGACATAGCCATTTAAAGTTTCAGCCAATCAGGTTGCAGCACACGTGCATGCGCGTGATTTCATGATTTTTTTCTATATCATTTTGTAGGATATCCTAATGTATGACTTATTTTTAGTTTCAAAGCATTTCGTCAAAAAACAAAGGAGATATTGCCATTTAAAGTTTCAGCCAATCAGCTTGCAGCCCACGCACATGCGCCGCTTTCATGAAAATTCTTATATATCATGCGGTAGATCTTCATAATGTTGGACTATGTTCAAAATTTCAAAGGATTATGACAAGAAACAAGAAAGATATTGAGACTTTAGTTTCAGCCAATCAGAGCGAAGCGCACGTGCATGCGCGTGAGATCTTGCTATTTTGACCATGCTATCTTGTCTATACTACTAATGTATCCTTACATTATGAGTTTGAAAAAATTTCATCAAAAAATAGAAAAGTTACGGCAGTATCCATTATATTGGTCATTTCACGTGTTGCACGTGCGCGCTCTTGCAAGCACGTGCGCGCAAAATGACCTTCGTTCGGCAACTCTACATAACATGCCTACTGACCCTAAAAAGGTTTCACCTAAGTCGGATGTGTAGTTTACAAGATCACTCGTGGACAAAATTTTCCCAGGAGAAGAAAAAAAAAAAATAAGAATAATAATAATAAGAAAAAGAGTAAAAAAAATATGTTCC
>NW_026936653.1:0-87500 GCF_032062105.1 Saccostrea cuccullata
TAGAATATGACGCAGACAGGGATATCTTATGAAAACCTTTTGCATATTTTAAACAAATAATTAATCGAAGACGGTAGAAAGTATATTACAATGTATTTTAATTATTTTTTGACAATTTCAGATAACTTTGAAATTCTAATTCAGTGTTTGTATTGCCTCAAAGTTGATTGCCTAAACGTACTATGTTCTAACGCATAAATTTGATTAAGCGGTGATGAAGCAGCATTTCCTGTTGAACACTGTAGCAAAAGCCGGGCATTGCTCTACGAGCAATGAGCCTGGCTAAAAACCATAAATGACAGTCACATCTACTTACTTTCTTAATAAAAAAATGACAAACGTATATAATAAATGTATGACTATTATACATTTTGTTATATGTATCACTTAGTAAAGGGTGCATTTCATACCAGACTTTTTCTGGGTCCTTGTTTCTCCACACAAGGATAGTGTATGATTTTAAAGCTAATTGTTCTTAGATCAGTCAATTAGAGAGATTTCTCTTGTTTCTCAGCAGAAAGATGCTTTTTTCCAAGTTTTTCTTTGATTATGTTAAATTGTCAAAACTTGTATTTTCCTTTGAAAATGTCAATCCAATGCTGGCAAAATTTTAAAAAAGATGTTTATATAGTCAATTTTAAAAGTTCACATTGCTTATATGTAAGTCAAGAATGGTACAATGTAACTTACACTAGAAAATTGTTAAAAGCTCTGTAAATGTATTTTGGACCTCTGAGGTACCTGCATTTGAGAAAAAAAATATTAAAAGTTACAAGGGAACGACAAAGCAGAGCATCCCCTTGCAAAGTGCATATCTTTGAATCAAGGCAACATTTGACATCGATCCTGGTGCAAATTATGTCACTTCCATTCTGCAAAGGAAAAATTAACACACACAAAAACTAACGCAACCAAGCTTGATACTCTATCCCCTTTAACTCCATTGCGAGGGGATTAAAAGGGAATCCATACTTGTATACACATGTATTGGAAAAAAATTAACCTTAATATTCAGTAGTAAACATACAATGTATATTTAAAATTTTAAATTATTAGGTAGTATATCCAAGAAATATTGTGGAATGCCCATTGTGCATGTTTGTCTTTACTGATTAATCATTAGCTGATTCATCTCTTTGCCAGAATCTGGGACAAGGTCATCGGAGGTGCCCATGGTATTGTGGTGTTTGTAGCGGTAGCTGTCTTTCTCACCTTCAAGCGACCACTTCTGAGCATGAAAAGTAAAACAGATATGATTCAATATCTAATGGAGGTTAGTTCTACTTTATTAATTGGAGCAGTTCCCCATAAAAATTAAACACTTTGTATAGGGAGCCAGAGCAAGTATGTCTCAAATTTTTAATGGAAATCATCATGTATACACACATTTTGGTGTAAGAATTTTTTTTCTCTATTTTCTATGTCACCAATCCTGTGATTTATCCCTTCAAACCCAAGTTTTGTTCATTTTCCATGAAGTTGCCCATTTTCCTGAATCCATTGTAAAAAATGAAGGTGGTGTAGATAAAACTGATATATTGAAACTTGAGATTATAAGAAATCTAAACACTTCTGAAAGGACAAGGTAGGGTAATGGCCAAATCTGGCCTCTTATTTGATGTAAAAATAAGAACACTGGTAAAATTGTGATAATTTGTAGTTAAGAACTTAAATTGATGCTTGCTTTAAAACCAGCTCTAATTTGGATTCAAAGCTTACATGGAAGCCACTAGAGGGTGCAGATGTAGGACATTTTCCGGCATTTCCTGAATTCTGGTGGATTTTCATATTTGAGATACTTTTCTCTTCTGAAAACATAGAGCACAAGCTTGCCTATCTGAAATTTTTATAATAAAATGCGTCTAAATAAAAAATTATGAAATAAATAAATTTGGTAGTTAGGCAAGCTTGTGCTCTATGTTTTCCGAAACAAAATGTGCTGTAAAATCAATGAAAATATGCATAAAAATATAAAAATTCGAAAATTGACCCATTTTCTGACCTCTCTGTGACTTCTGTGTGTTTCAAAACTTAAAACCAATTCTAATTTTGTGGCAGGGATGACAACAGGTTTCTATGGATAAACTGTTGCATCATTCTGAAAGACACTCCAAATCAGGGGCCAAAAACGGATCTTACCCTATCTTGTCCTTAATTATTTGATTAAAAATTATTTAAAGAAACAGGTGTTTTAGATGAAAGAGAAGGGTTAAAAAAAACAGTATCATCTTTAATGTTAAAAAGGAAATGGAAGAAAAAATTCAGGAAAAAAATAATTCAAGCTGTTTCCCTATATTTATGTGTGTTAAGTTAATTGTTTTATAACACAGTTGTTTTGGAAAATAAAAAGTTCTGTAGAATAAATAGAAACCATGTATGCATACATTAAAATTTAAATTGTTTCCCTGACTTAGAAATACATATAGGTTGTTAAATAAATATTTCCTTTCCTGGCCAATTACATGTAATAAACAGTGTAGATAATTGCATACAAATGTACATGTACATACCAGTAATTAATGAGCATGGACAGAGAGTTTTAATTAACTGACTGAGTGTAATATTTTTCAGCTCCCAGAAGATTGTGGGGATATTATTGTGACAATGGCTATAGACCTGTGGAACAAACAACACTCGTAAAAAGGAGAGAAATAAGAGAGAGAACTCACAAATGACAAGGAAGGGATGTCAGATAGTCATTATTGTAAAATCAACATTGCAAAGTGCAGTGTTCAACTTTGTTAAGTACACAGCTCATAGAGATCAAGTAACTGAAAAATGGAGAATACAATATCTATTGAATAATTGAATTACTGATAAAATTTTCAGAAGAAGTGATATATGTATATTAATCTAGTTTACATTAAAAATTTTCCTGTTAGATAAGCATGAAGATTAATACAAGTATTAATATTGAAATACTCAAACCACTGCGTTTGATTTGATTGTCAATTTCTCTAATGTGTAAGGAAATTATTTGAGAGTTTTGTGGTATACAGTTACAAAGTCTGATAGCATCAAATGAAAAACATGTTAGAATTCGCTTAACATAAAAAGAATATATTTGGAATAGAATTGAATATCATGAAGTAGGAAAAATATCCATACGATGGTATTTTCATTTTAAGAAATTAAATCTTATTTTAATCCTTGCTTGTCTTTACATAAACAACTATTAAAAGTTAAGTTTTCCGAAATAAAAATAGTTAAAAAATAGGTTCTGATTTTATTTTTGATTTGTAAACACGTTGCACAGATTTCTATTATGTGCTGAAAAGTGTTGAAACAAACAAAAATTTATGACCTTGACCTTTCGAACTCAAATTAATAAGGGTTTTTCTTAGGTAATACAGAGTTGTGAGAAATTCAATTACAAAAGCTCGAAAACTCAAGATATCACGCGGAAACGAACGTGTTACAGACGGACTGAAATACTGACAGACGGATGGACAGACAGACCTAGCTGCAATAATGTACCCCTCTCCCCCCTTTTTGGGGGGAAAGGCTCTCCAGAAAACATCGGATTAAAAAAAATCGGAGAGGGTTACATTATTGCAGCCAAGACAGACCGAAATAATATCCCCCAATTTCAGTAAAGCGGGGGGACAATAAACATTTGGTCTTATCTATCTTATTGGAATTCCAACAGATTCTTGGAAGACTTGGTTTCCGAAAACTCCACTTTGTCAATCAAAAATGTGGTAAAGGACTTCAAATTCAGTTTAATTAAAAATTAATTTCTTTATTGGGTTATTTTTATCACATTACGCAAAAAATACATTTATTGTTTTATTAAAAACATTCGTTAGTTTCAAATTTCTTGCGTGATCCTATATGGAGAACAATTACATCAATGGACCATTGCAGCATTTAGACAGTCGCACAATTTGCAACTTGATATTCAAAAATTCGTATGAAAAAGATCCAGCCAAGCGTGCACCTATTACACAACTTGTTCTACATGTTATCAATGGATTTACAGATCTCGATCGCGATTCGATAAATTTGTTCCAAGGAAGTAAAACCCGACCAGGAATACTGTCAGTAAAACATTAATATGTCGACCAGTGCTAGTAATTCACAATTTCTCGTGGACAAAGTTGAATATTCACCCAAATCTTTTTATGAGAGTTTCAGTAATCACTTGCCCAGGTTGGTGCAGGTCTCACGGGGTTACTATGGGGAGGAACAGGTGCAAACCTATGAACGAGGACAGGTGAGATTTTCCCAGGAAGTACTTTTTTTACGTTGTCAATGTGCAATGTCAGTTGATAATGCGTTTTAACTATTATTTTTTTTTTATCAGTGCGTAAAGTAGATTTGATATATGTAGTATTAAAGGTGCATGGACACAGATTTGGAGTTATAATTTTCTGTATAATATCACGACATATATATTTTTTAATAGCATTTTACACAAAAATATTATTCTCATTTCATCTAAAAGTTATTGAAACTTAAAAATTTTAGATGGGTTTGAATGTGATTACGGTTTGATTGACACATCCTTACACTCTCACAATTGTAAATTTAATTTTTAATACTTTGGAAAATTGGCAATCTTGTTGTGTATTAATGAAAATTAATAAGACTTCAATCCAGAAAAATAATTACATTCAGGGTAGAAGTGTTCGAAAGCAAAACCCCTTCACAAGTATCGTCATTCGGCGCTTAGTGTTGTGTACAGAGTTTAGCAAATTGAACACACCCGTGAAACGTACACAGTTTAAAAAAAAATCAAAGTACTGAAAGTACTGAAAAGCGGTTAGCATGCTTTCATCTAATACGTACCGAAAAAAGTGCATGAAATGATGATATTTAAGTATGCATATCTTTGTCCAATGTTATCAGAGAAAAAATAACAGGCATTCTGTTTTTGTAATACTTTACTTAATAGTAAAACCAATAACTTCCAAACTGATGTCACAGGTGGATGCAATCTAATTAAAATTAAATGTTCCGAATCCGCTACTGCTTCTCAAACATCTAACAACATCATATTTGGGGTCATGTAAGAGTGAATCTTCGATTAGCCAAAGAAAACTGTTCCTCCGAAATCTTGGCTTATAGATCAGATGGGTTTCTTGTTTTCACCACCGAACCAAAACAGCCGAGGAGTTTTGTAGTAAACAAAATATGCTTTGCATAAGCTGTGTTATGTATGACGTGAGGGTATCTTGTATAGTTTGTGCTCTTTCGTTTGCATTATTCACGTGCAGATGCCAGACTACAGACTATACATGAAATTGATTCCAGAATTACTTTAATTCAACGTAAGACAGTATCAATAATGATGATATGTAGCCGTGGAATTAATTTGAGAATTGTTTACCGAGGCTTGAATCTAGATGACCAAAGTTTTTGTGTTTACTAGTACATGTATTCATAATCGAAAGGTCGCTCTGATGTGACCCCGAATGGGATGTTAGATGTTTGAGAAGCAGTAGCGGATTTGGAACATTTAAATAAATTTTAATTAGATTAAAATGCATGTTTCAAAATTTAAACATGAGATTTCTTCAGTTTGAAAGACAGTAAGTGCATTTTTAAAAGTTCTCTCTTGGTGGCATCCTATCGTTCTCTGGATGAAAACAATTATGTTGATGTTGAAAATTTAATTGTCTTTCATGCTCTATTGAAGTTAGGTAATTGTAAAGCCTAATATAGCAAAAAACTAAAAAAATGACAAATTAAATTCTTTAGAATAATGAATTTGGAGTAGTGTAGATCTACAGCTGGCTAGTCAGAGAAAAAAAAGGATGACTGAGCAGAGACTTTGTAAATGAATTGATATCAGAGAGCTCCAGATGTGTAGGCTCACTGCGGGTGTAACCTGTCAACGAGGGATGCTTACTTCTTCTAGGCAACGCAACCTACCTCTTGAACTTTCAGGAGTCAGCTTTTCTTCTTAAATCGATCATTCTGTATTTTTATACAGATACTGAATACTTCCGTTTAGTAATATTATGAACTACTACTTGTACGGGAAGACTGGCGAGTAAACAAGATTATCAAGCTTTATGAAATGTACTTTATTGACTTTTCAAACAAGTAAATGTTCGAATAAAGTAAATGGTATATGAGAATCATTTAAAAGAAGTCTTGCACAATATGTCTAGATAAGGACATATAATGTGTATTTGCCTTATACTCTTCATGCAATATTGCTCTCAAATAAAACATGTGAAAAGGAAAGTTGTCTAATAAAAAAACACTAGTATTTAAAAATTCAAATCTACACTTAAAGTCAGTGTAACTTAAGAAGTTATCAGTGTCACTTTCTTCAATATGTCGGTTAAACAATATACACTGATTTCTTTTCTATCCATGTGCCTCTAAACACCTGTATCTTAATTTAATTCTTCTCAAACGCTCAAAATAATGATCGACGAATTGGACAAATTCAAATTTAAAAAGTATTTTCACAGCTAATAATACGTTCCCTAGGAATTAATCAAATTTTCAAAACTTATAAATAAACATTAAGTATGAATTTTAATTTTTTTCTAATTGCCAAGATTTTTCATACCTCATTCTTCTGTGAATAATAATATCGGTTGATTTTTAGAAGAGGGTCACAATGCCGATTAAAATTAATATATATTTATCCATTTTTTTTTCAAAATTAATTTTACTACTTTAAGTGCCCCATTATTTTTTTCAAAACTAAAAGTAAGTGATCCCTTATGATCGTTTGTACATGTAATAAATTATCAAAGACGGAGCAGAGTATTTACCCCTGGGAGCTGAGCTTTTAAAACTGTTTATTAGACAGAGAAGAAAACAAACGTTTCATTGTGGAGGCAATCCTATTGTTTCCATAAAAACGTTACAAAAAGTGTAAAACTTGCAGATGTATTCGGTGTTTTTATAAAAACGTTTTTCAGGTATGACTTGACTTAATACATGTAAATGGTGTTTCTTAATACTTTGGCAAGGAAAATTAAACTCGATCTAGAGATTTGCTGATGTTTTTGCAGTCTGTAATAACCTTCAACCTGCTGTATAATTAATCGTATCGTTCAACTTTCAAAAATAAACTAACAGTTGCTATAAATCGCGATCGCACGATGTACATGTAATAAGGACGAAATTCTCAGTTCTTTGAAGTTAGTGTTCTAAGTATTGTCAATGCTTTGGTAAATACTAATAAGAATTCGATATAATTGTTATAATAGCCACTCTTCGTACACAGCATATTGTCAATCTTTCACCAGGGGGCGTATTACGCCAACAGTATACAAATCATAGGAAGCGCTTTGCTGAAGTTACCGTTGTCGATAGGTAGCGCCTTGTGGAAGTTTCCGGTTTTGGTTGCAGAAGGATAAGGTTACGTGCGATAAAGCGTTGTCGATAGGTAGCGCCTTATGGAAGTTTCCGGTTTTTTGGAGCCCATGCCATAAAGCGGTTAGCTAGCTAACCGCTTAAAAACAGGTCACGAGCTGTGTTATTGTTGATGTTTACGATTCACCGGGAGCGTTTAATTGTTAAAGTCTGCTCTCACCACAACTGCATGGACTGACAATATACTGTGTGTATGATTTGCTTTCGAACATTTCTACTCTGAATTTTCTGGATTATAGTGTTAATAATAGTAATAAGATTGCCACTTTTCATGAGAATTAAGAATAGAATTAAAATTTGTGAAAGTGCAAGGATGTGTCAATCAAACCCGTGTAAATATTTGAAGTTTTGATAACTTTTAGATGAAATAAGATTTTTAATATATTTTTGTGTGAAATGCTATTAAAATATATAGGTCGTAATATACAGAAAATATTAACTTCAAATCTGTGTCCATGCACCTTTAAACCTTAAAGTTAAGAATTGTCTTAACATTGATTTTGATTTTTTTTTTGTAGTCATTATCCATAATGCACAACGCACTTATTATACTGCAAAATTATGAAATAATCGTGTTCACAGTGAAAGTTAATAACCTTTCAATTTACCTTAAATGTAAATTGTGTTGTATATTGTGTCGGTCATCATTTAAGCAGACACTTAATATACCTCCGGAATAATTCTTTAACCCATAGTAATTATAATATTGTTGATTAATAATTTATTCCAGAATCAAGTGCCTGTGGATCACTGGGATATATTGATAATTCAGTAGTAAAAATTGCTGTATCATTTTTTTTTAAATTTGTATTGCCATGCTGTTGCATTATAATTTAAAAGAGTCTTAGTTCGATCTAGAGAATAGAGAATTTTGTTGTTAAGTTACATTAAAAAAATGTTTTCATATACATGTATAACTTTACCGGTATAATTTTCAGTTTTGAAAGCAGAAAAATATGCCTCTTAATTGAAAGCATTTTAAAACTGTAATACGATATTTTTATCATTTTTCAACTTCATGCATTCATTTATTTTTAATAAAACGCACTAAAATTAACAAATTTTACATGTACATTTCCTCATTTTAAATAGCAGTGCTTTATAAATGTAATATTACTTCTCATTGGTTGTAGTTCACGATAATATGAACCATTTCATAATAAGATCTGAGAACTCACGTTACGAAAGTTGACATATACCGTAAGTGCATGGGAATGATGGAGCAATAGTGACGTGCTTGATAGTGCCCACCGGTAATCTCTCTCTCTCTCTCTCTCTCTCTCTCTCTCTCTCTCTGAGAGAGAGAGAGAGAGAGAGAGAGAGAGAGAGAGAGAGTTTTCGAAGTGTTTGCAAACATTGCAGCAGGCAAACATATTTCCCTTCAGCATATCATGCAATTTCTAAAATCAATATTAGTTATATACATGTAATTATAGATCGAAATAAGAGTATTTATAAAATGGTTTGAATTATTTCAAAAGATTGCATGGATGAATTTGCAAAAAATGTCATAAAAAGGTGCATAAAAAAAATTAAGGTTTGGGGTCTAAATATATTGGAAATAAAGTCCCTTTATGTCCTTATCCGCATTTAATTGTTCAAAAACATTCTGGAAACCCTCTTTATTTTGATTTTCATTTAGGAGATGAAAAAGACAATGGAGATTTGGGGTTTGAAAAATAGTCTTTCAAAGGTACTTCATAGAACCCATCTCTCTATAATGAACAATTTTTAACTACCTCGGTCACAATGCTAATACTGCTTGATTTGTTTTCAGAAGAAATAATCTACTAGCTTGATTGTCCCTTCATATGTTGAAGGAATTTAAAGTAGGTCCTGAAAGTTATTTCTCTGTTACACTAAACGTTAACGTGTATTGTTTCTGGATATGATAATTATTAAAATATATACCTAAGTCACGTGCATACATGCATAAGTAGTTCTGATAATTTGTCACATAGGCGTCGGAAGCAAATTAAAAGGGGGGGGGGCTAATTGAAAAGGGGGGGGGGGGCTAAACCAACAAAAGAAGGCCCCAATTTTCAATACATAGAAAATGTCTATCTTTGCAAAAAAAAAAAAGTGGGGGGGGGGCAACCCTCTCGGTTCCGACGCCTATGTGTCAAATAAAGTCACTGTCGCAAAATCACGGCCAAATTTACGATTCCCTCGTTAGAGAGAGCCATAAGTGACCCAAAACCAAGGCTCGAGACGATGCAGACAAGTAATCCGTCGGATTTCTTCAGACCAGATCTGACTTTTGAAATTACTTAAAAAAGTAAAGAGGCAATTAATGCACATGCGGTATTTTTTCCTACATAGATTAAGATTTTTAAAAAAACACGTCTAAATCAACTGTGGCCAAAAATTAGAAAATTTCCTTTAATATCCAACATCTGACTAAACCCTGTCATCTGTTCTAAACAACTGTTGCAGATAAACGTAAAAACACACTGACTGTGGGCAAAAGGTTAATAATAAGATATGGGGATAACGAACAGTATTCAAGCTCAAAAGCCCATTAAACAAATACCAAATAAGTGAAAACACCGATCCCTGAAACATCAGGAGTGGAATCAGGTGCCATGGAAGAGTGAGCATCCCCTGCCGACTGGTCACACCCGCCATGTGCTCCACTGCTTCTTATCATGTTCGGGAAAATAAGGAAAAATATGTAGGCAATTCTGCACTGAATAAAAATAACTATCAAAATTCTCTAAGAAGAGTCGTAAAATTTATGTCCACACAATCACTTAAAAGTAATTTTACTAGATAGATTTCCTAGATAACATTAGTAAATCTAGAATTTATAAGTAACCTTTACTAGGTTAGAAGGTATCTATATGACCCCAGCTCCACGTGACACCTATAACTCACTATCTTAGCCAGTAGATAGAGTGATTACAAATCTCGCCGAACGCTCTGCTAGACTTACTTTTTAAATTATCTAGGTATTTTTTTCAGTGAGTGTGTAAATAATGACATAACAATCAATATGAAAAAGGTCAGCCAGCATTTGACTTAATGAAAGATTGTATTTGCTGACAAGGTCATTATATCGACCATAAATTTTAAGAAATGATGACCTGAGAAATGAGACTGCTAATATCAACTTGTTTGACAATAACTTACCTCGTTTTAGAAATTGCTCATACGCAGAACAAGCTTTTCCGTATCGAAGCAACTTAGAGATATAAACCCCATGTGCAGATGACAAGGGTATATTGCCGGATATGTACTAGAAGTTGAGGAGTGAAAGTTAATTATAAAAGTAATCACGTTTATCATACAGCTTTGTTGTAAGATAACCTTTAACTTCTTTTTCTAGTAAAATATTCAAATATAAAACAAATTTGTCGATCAGCCTTTGTGGTACCTTTTATTTCAAGCTCACCTGGATATATCTTGTCGACATAAGAATAGAAATTACCATTGTTAATTGCCAATACGTCGACTATATATCAGGTCTCTATTTTGAGTTGAAGGTCACAGCAAGTATTTTATTCTTTTAACATAAATGATTGTAAATGAATTCTGCTTCGTGTGAATTCAAAAATAGGTCTGCTTTTAACGGGGAGAAATTGGTACCCATGGGAATTCCAATAGATTGTTGGAAGACCTTGTCTAATCTATTACGCTTGTAGAGTACCATGACATCCTACTATGACGAGTAGGATTTCTCCCATAGCCAGCTTTCTCCCCATCCTACTCCTCCCGAGGGGAAATCTCACACCAGAGCCAAATTTATCCCCTCTTTCTTTCTCATAGTAGAATTTCCCCCTTCTTATAGAGTCAATATAAACCATTCTTGTTTAAAATTAACGACAAACTGATTTTTAAATAGTAAATGAGTTTTTTTCTTACTTATGTAGTATAAATTTTCTAAGGATAAATTTCAAATCATGGAGTCTCAACCCAAATGTTTATTTATTATTCTTTTTTTTTAACAAATGCATATGTAAATATCCTCATCAGATTCGATGTTTTAACAAAAATTAGCCCAATATCTTCCTTCGTATAGTAAAAATAAACATTGCCAAAAATCCTTAAAAATTGAAAAGGTCGTTATTCCTTTTAAAAAACAAGATGTGTTTGTGAAACACTGATGCCCCCGTATGGCAACATAGTGAAGATTAAACTTTTCTTAGATGCAAATTTAATATATTGGTACTCACAGTAGGGTCTCCTTACTGGAAATACAATAGTAAAACATGAAAGCCCTATCACCATCTGTTCCCAAGTTATGGACAGGCTTAAGTTTTTTTTTTTCATAAGTACAGAAATCTTCAAGATCAAGGTCAGAAGGTCAAGGTTCTTGGTACCCAATGAAAGGTCTTTCCACAAAGATCACATGTTTGAATTATGGAAGCCCTAGACCTTAAACCATTCAAAAGTTATGGCCAAGGTTAAAAAGATTTTAATAGTACGTTAAACTCGAAGATCAAGTTCAGAAGGTCAAGGTTATTGGTATTGAATGAAATGTCTTGTCTGAAGAATTACATACATATGAAGTATGAAAGCCCTAGCCCTTACTCTTCAAAAGTTATTGCCTAGGTTAATGTTTTTTCATAAGTCTTGAAATCTCAAAGGTCAAGGTCAAAGGGTCAAGGTTATTGGTATCCAATAAATGCATCTTGCTACAAAGAATACATATGTGAAGTATGGAGGCTCTATCCCTAACCTTTCAAAAGTTATGATCAAGGTTAAGATTTTTAAAAGTAAGTCAAACTCTAAGGACAAGGTCAAAGGTCTTGATATCAAATGAAAAGTCTTGTCACAAGCATTAAATATATAAAGTATGAAATCACTAGCTTTTACCCTGAAAAAGATATGGTCAAGGTTTATTTTTTAAAAGTAGGTCAAACTCCAAGGTCAAGGTCAAAGGGTCAAAGCTCTTGGTATCCACTGAAGCGTCTTTTTACAAGGATTACATATTTGAAGTATGAAAGCTCTAGCCCTTACCGTTGAAAAGTTATTGCCATGGTTAAAGTTTTTTCATAAGTACGTAAATCTCCAAGGTCAAGGTCAAAAGGTCAAGGTTGGTTGTATCCAGTAAAAGGTCTTGCCACAAAGAATATATATGTGAAGTATAAATGTCCTGGTATCTACTGTTCAAAAGTTATGAGCAAAGTAATAATTTGAATTTTTTTTGTTAAAAGTGGGTGAAATTCCAATGTCAAAAGGTCAAATTTGGTGGTACCCAAAGAAAGGTCTTGTCACAAGGAATACACATGTGAAATATGAAAGTCACAGCTCTTATATACTAAATCAAAAGTTATGGACAAGGTTAAAGTTTTTCGGAAAAACAAACAAACAGAGAGACAGACAGACAGAAAGACAGACAGACAGACGGACACGATAAAAACTATATACCTCCGAAACTTCGTTTACGGGGGCATTTTACGGGGGCATAATTATTGAAGCGGAATAAAATGCCAACTGGAACTTTAACTCATCAAGATACACCCCATACCAAAATCAGCTCAATATCTTCAAAAATTTAGGAAAAAAATGCAGAAAACCACTTGAGACAGACAGAAGGACAGCTAGACAGAAAGACGGACGCACAGACGAAGAGTAGACCTACATGTATAGTCCCCCTGGTTTCATCGATTTATTTGATCTAAAAAATGGTTTGACAAGTTGCTGGGGAAAATGAAATTTAAAATTTTTCATTTTTCATTCTTCGTAAACGTATGTTCAATATATCTGGTCACCATTTTAAAGAAGGGACGCTATCTTGTAACAATGCACCACCCCCTCCTCTCAAAAACCTAACCAGCAATTATACTGTATTTCTTGGGGGGGGGGGCTCTGGGAGAAATCGCACTCTATAACTACTATACAGAGTAGGGTCCCCCCCCCCAGAAAATTGACTCTGGTGTGGGATTTCCGTAGGGGAAATCCTGCTCTATAGTCAGTTTTTTGTAAGGGAAATCCTACTCTAGAGCCAGTTTTCTGGGGGGGGGATCCTACTCTAGAGCCAGTTTTCCGGGGGAAAGATTTTAGTGGGAATGCCTACTCTACAAGACCGGTTCATAAAAGTAAGCTTTTTTGAAGATGCAGAATTACTAGTATCTTGATACAATAAGGACACAATTGCTCTTATCCAAGAAGGGTCATTATCTAGTCTTGACAAGGTTCTGATTTAATTAGACTGTGTTGATTTCAGAAACTGTTCATAAGAAGGTTCGGTTCCCAAGAGAGGGTTGTGGCTACCGTACTGAACGGGCCCCGGTCTCTGATCCACAAAAAGATCAGCATACCAGTGGAATACAACGCTACCTTCTGTCTAATTTCTAATAAGAAAGGTAAAATTGAACTACCTTTTTGAAAAAAAAATTTAGGACGATTTTACCCTTACTTTGGACTTTCAGTAGGGCGTGCCTTTCTCTGCGCTTCGTAATGGCGAATACTAGTAGATTCTCATTTGTTACGAAATTAATAACATTAGGAACTTAAAATTGTTGTTGATAACGATGAGACGACTTATGCCCCACCTCTGTGCCGTGAGAGAACTTTTAATTGGCTATTTACTACATCAGTTGACATTCGGCCGCATTTCTATCATATGTATATTTCAACAGTGAAGGGAAGCTGTGTAAATTTCAGAAGATAATTAGGTAACGTCGAGAATGCCGCGCCTTACTGAAAATCCAAGCTAGGCGTGTAATGGTCCTAAGTTCGTGGTATATTTCACAATTATTCAGATTTAACAGATTTAAAATCTGCAAATTTCGGAAAGTGAGGCAGGTCAAAATTTTACCCTGACAGTCCAAGGAATTGTGAGTATATAAAAAATGGGGAGTATCATATAAATTTTTGATATGATCCATTACATACAAATCATACTGTTTATCAAGTCTTGACAGGTACTCAGTAATCGGTATATATAATTTATTTCAGGTGCCACATGTAAGAAATACAAACTACATAGAGTACTTTCCAAGAATAACGATAAACTGCCCATTGACGTCCTTTTTATTCCGGATATGACATCAGAACCTCCTGGATCTAACTGGTTGACGAGCCCCACGGACCAACTGGTCCTGCGTCTGACTCGACGATACCGGGATACGTTTCTGCTTGGCCACGATTTATCAGGAGGTGCATTTAAGAATAATCATGCACGATATAATTGCTCCAAATTTGTAGTCAAGCAATTTTTTTTTTATAAAATCTAGTATTAGATTATTGACAAACAAATTGATGAAACAAAGAATAATAGCAGTCTCGTTTAAAGTCATTATTTCGTAAGTTTTATGGTCGATACAATGACTTTGTAAGCAAATATTGTACAATTTAACATTGAGTCAAATGTTTATTAACGTTTTTCATACCATTATTTACACATGCACTGAATTGATGACGGATTTTTCCGTTATTTGCCGATCATGTGGCAGGTGTGACCGGTGGGCAGGGGATGCTCACTCATCCATTAAACCTGATCCCACCTCTGATGTTTTTTTTGGAGGTCCATGTTTGCTCTGCTCCTATTTTGCAATGTTTTATGGACTTTTGAGCTTGGATACTGTTCGTTATCTCCATATACATTTTATTCTATGGAAAAAATGTCGGAGCATACAAAGTTAGACCCAACCATGAGAAAAGTAACATAGTTAATTTCCCTTTTCAGACAGAGTAACCTCCATTATCCAGAAGCTTCCCCTGTACCTTACAGAAATGAGGATATCGTTAGTGGTGGGAAGAACGGGCTACGAAAAGCAGGAATGGGACAATTATACCCACAACTTAAGTGAAATTTGTGACACACAAATAAATTGTGACAATTATTTTGGAAATCCGGGTATACTTGTTTGGTTAACTATATATAAATTTTCATTAAAACCGTACTTTTGTTTTTATAATTAA
The DNA here is from genome assembly GCF_032062105.1 of Saccostrea cuccullata. NCBI lineage: Eukaryota > Metazoa > Mollusca > Bivalvia > Ostreida > Ostreidae > Saccostrea > Saccostrea cuccullata. The sequence continues at coordinate 15,217 of NW_026936653.1, forward strand.
AAAAAATTAAAAGAATTCAAAATAATTTAGATACTAGTATGTAATTTTGACTTATATAACAGTATCTAGCTATTTCAAATTAATACTTTTACTTTCGTCTAGACATTGCTCTTTATGACAACGACTCGGAGGACTTCGATGCAACAGTTCGGGTACCAAACGTATACTGTACACTACATGACTGTCTCAGTGAAACCAATGTATACCAGACTCTTCATGGCTTAAAACCCGATTCCAGTCCAACCGAGGAAAAATGCAACACCTATGAAGTTATATCTAACTGTGACAGAGAGAAAGAAATCAAGGTGCCACCTAAAATTCCTCCCAAACCCAACACAAAGAAATCTCTGTCAATTCCAGAAGAACAAACTGCTCAAAAACCGATTGCAGACGTCTCAAAAGATGACGTCAGACCTCTTGTTCCTCGACGAAGCGACACATCGGCCAAGGGAAAGGTACAGCGACATATTTCTACTTCGACGAAAGCTAAAATCACCACTCCCTGTAATGTCAGCATTGATGAGAAGGATGGAACCACTCCAAAATCAGAAGAAACGCCAAAATTACCCCCCAGAGGTGGGGACTCTAGAGGAAAGAATGTCAGGGGCAATCCGCGTGTAGAAAATACGAGAGTAAATGTGAAGGGAATGAGTTTGACAGATGTGGGTGAATTGTTAAAAGAACTTGGACTTGAAAAGTATGTTCCCGTATTTCAGGAAAAGTGGATAGATGGTGCAATATTGAGCGAACTTAATACAGATATTTTACATCAGGAATGTGGTATGGGCAAAATTGAAGCTGTAAGGCTAATGTCGTTTGTTCAAAAAGGGCATATACCAAGATAGAAATGTGCTGAACTTATTGTACAGAAAAAATGTATTATTTTGAAAATCTATTCTTGAAAAGGTGAACAATTATGAGGAAGAGCTGGTTCTTCCTGGTAATACTAGTAAATTAGAATACGAGCACGAGTCAAACACATTATGTACAGTTTTCAAGGCCAATCAAAGGTTCCTGAAAATAATATTATGATATGTACTTTTAATATCAACCGCTTGACTTTCAATGCATGGTCATACTTTCGATCTATTTTCCCCACTTCCGGTCCTGGTACGTATGTGGGCATGCAACACACTTTGAAAAATTAAGCACTTTGAAAATTTATTTCAAAGTGCGTTAAAATTGTCGCACAGACGGACATCCCGATCACAATACTAGTATGCCTCCATGCTTTTCAAGCAATGATAACGTACTCTTCAAGAAAGAGACGCATAAAGTAGAATTTTATTGACACATTGCACATAAAGATTATTTAGTAAAATGCTGTTACTGTATTGATAATCACAGGTAATCTCGTGGACAGCCCCCCCCCCCCCATATATACCCAAGGTCAAAATAATTTTTGATGGTGGGAGGGGTATATGCAGGCACGTAGCATCGTTTTTGAAAGTGGGGGGGGGGGAGCCAGACAATTTTTTTTTTTACTTTTGACATGCAAAAAAAAATTGCCCAAACTCGAAAATCCTATATCGTGTGGGTAAAGGGGGGGGGGGGTTACAGGCCAACTTTTTTCAGATGCCGACTTCTTTCAGTACCAATTTCTTGCACACAATACTGCATTTCCCTTATATTACTTTACCGTAGTATTAACGGGGGGGGGGGGGGTCAACCTGTCTTTCAATCAACATTTTCAATAGTAAATGTAATGTTGGGAAAAAAGTGATGCTACGTGCCTGATATGGGGGTATCCTGTCCACAAGTACCTGTGATTTTGCCAAATGCTTACTCAATCCAGAAAATGTCAAATATAAAAATCGGAGAGGGCTACATTACTGCAGCTAGGTTTAAATCTGCCGATTTACATGTAGATAACTGGCAGAAACAGACTGCCGTTGCTTTGCAAGAATGTGATTGTCAACGTTTGAAACTAGCCGTACGTTGCCTGTGTATTGTTAGATTGAAATACGGCTCCAGAATGCTGCAAAATTGAAAAAGCATGTGCAGGTAGAACATTTTAGAAGAATTACACGCTTAGTTTGGACTTTCAGTAAGGCGTGGCATTCTCGACATTGCCTAATTAGCATCTGAAATTTACACAGCTTCCCATAACTGTTGAAATATACATATGATAGAAATGCCGCCGAATGTCAACTGGTGTAGTGAATAGCCAATCAAAAGTTCTCTCGCGGCACAGAGGTGGGAAATAAGTCGTCTCATCGTTATCAACAACAATTTTAAGTTCCTATGTTATTAATTTCGTAACCAATGAGAATCTACTAGTATTCGCCATTACGTAGCGCCGAGAAAGTCACGCCCTACTGAAAGTCCAAAGATAGGGTAAAATCATCCTAGAGTACCTTTTCCATCAAAGTCCTTTAAATATGAACATGTAATATCGTTTTTCATATCATTACACTACCACCACCAAATCTTTCAACGTCCCAGAAGCAGTTTTCTGCCTTAATACGTTCATTACGAAGCACTGTTAAACTTATGGCAGGGTTTACGATAAACATTCTGGACTAGTAGCCAAGCAAAAATGTTAAGCGGTGTTGCTGTGGTCAAACTCTGTTGATCTGAAGTCGATTTCAAAAGAGAAAGCTTTAATTTCTCTCCGCACCCCATCCGCGCGACCTGGGCTTGAGTTTTGAGCTCTGTTTTTAACATCTCGACCATGAGATGGTTTTTGCAATGGTAAAACAATAGCATGAATAATGAATAATCCTCTTGAAATAATTCCAGCATTCCGTAGTCAACTGCAAACGCTCTTGTTAGATGTTCTGTGCAGTTCAGGGATAGGTAATGCTGTAGATAATGTCATTGTGAAACATTGATGAAATTTACGTAATCCTTTGAAGCGATCCTGCGCTGTTGATATCACACGTGGTCTGTCATATTTTTTGCGAACATTGGTTGTTCCTTGTTAAAGGTATGTTTTATAGGTTAGATATGGTGCTGTGCGTAACATAAACCTCTTGCAATTGTTGAATGTGGTACAAGGATTTTTAATTTTTAAGGACCATGACCACAAGTGGATTTGCACCCACAACTTAGGGATCAAATCCTTGCTCCATGACTCTAGAGCTCTGACCACTGTGTCAAGCAGGTGACCACTACTTGCTAGCTATACTGTCTGACTTATGGCCATTAATCAGTAAGGGATTTTTCCTTGGGGACAAGTAATTGGACAGGGGACTTCATCCCAAGTATTGATCCATCTGCATCCTGCAGTGGATTTTAATCCACAACGTAAGGATCAACTCTAACCATGTCACTGGCCCTTGTGGGCAACCCTTTAACTATATATCAAATTTAAGCAAAATAGTATATTACATTCCTTCCTGGTGAGTTGTAATATTAGTTTTGATTTCATAGTACATGTGTATTCACAAACAAAACATTTTCAAAATTTACTGTCAAATACATACATTTTTGATCTTGTTTCTCAAAAATACAACCATTTCTTATGATTTTGAAATAAATTCCTACATCTTTTTTCTGTTTCCGTTTTGAAAGAAATAAGTTCTTTGCATCACATTGTATATCCAGTTTCTGAGTTCCACTGGTCCCGTCATTCTGGATTTTTAACCATTAATTGTATAAGAGCAGACACCACATGGACATTCAGACTATTACCTAAAGTCCTATACAGCTGAATTCGAGATAAATCCTCAGGAAAGTCTACAATGGAAAAAAAATCAATCCTTTTATAAAACACAAATTTACATCATAATTCCAGCTACAGCTACTGGTATTTTGAGCCTTTTTTGAACTTTTAACTCATGTGAGCTAAAAATCTAGCATTTAAGTAAACACTAACAGATACTAGTAAACAAAGAGGAATCAATGACCCTGGTAATTAATTTGGCAAAAACTGTTTGTTATAACCATCATCAGCTTACCATAGGTGGATGGAAAGCATAGGAAGTTGGCAATCTCTCTAGGAGTGAAGTATCGCAGTTGTAACCGTGACAACACTTCATAATCCTCATCTGACCAATCATCTCTATTCTTCAGTTCTTGAGTTCTATCTTTTAACTCACTGGCTTTTTCCATATTCTAGTATACAAGAAATATTTTCATACTAAGAGTGTATTAATTTATCTATGAAAGGATAAACCTTGGTAGAAAGGAGATCATATTAGTTTACATGACAATGTAATTAAAATTAATTGACACAATAAGAGCAACTGTAGTTGTCATTTTTATGTATTCGTGCACATGTAAGAGCTGATAAGATATATGGTTTGAAAAACTACCAAACAATATAAATACTTACAGAAATATTTGTAGACATTTGGAAAATGGAGCCTGCCCCTTCCATAAAGTGACCATATCTAGAATAAATAGAAACCAAAAAATATATAATACACATGTACTGAAAAAGGAAATTTATATTCATCTCCGACCAATATATGTGAAAGCTTTATAACCTTTTAGTGAAGCAAGTTGTCTTTAGTAAACAAGGAAACACAATGTCCATGACGAGAAACCTCTTCAGTTCTTTTTTGGTCAACAAAAAGGAATCAAAATACTCAGGAGGTTTGTTCTCTAAAAAATTCAACACAGGGCAGCAGTCAGGATAAGGACTGGAGTCATCCTCTGTTATCTGTCTCATGTTATGCCCCGCTGTCTGTAGGCACTGCTCTCGACAGATTGGACATGTCATAGCAATGTTTCCCTGAGAAGAATCATTAGGCATATTTTCTGTATGTCTGTCCTCAGTTTTGCTAGAATGTTCCACATCTGTTTTTTCAGTCTGACACTCATTTTCACTTGAGGATTGAAATGTACTACTTTTCCCTGGGACATACTTTAAGTAATTTTCCTCTGGCAGTTTAGTCAGAATCTTCAAAAAAGAATTTCAAATTTAAATCAATCTTTTTTTATAAATTTGCTGTAGAGTACTGTAAATTCAATACACATGTAGTATAAAAATAAAACAAAATACCTCTGCTGAAGTTTCGAAAGAAAACTTTAAAGATTCTCTTTTAGCTATGAGGTAATATCGTAGTCTTGAATTCGGAATGCCAAACTGGAGTGGTGAAAGCAAAAACTCCTGCATAGAAGTCATATGTAATAATTAATAACAAATAATGCTTAAAAACAAGATAAATGAAAATAATGTAACAAAGCTGAGTTTAAGTATCATTTCTTTTTCTTCAGAAAATTAAATACCTGATAGGCAAAGTTGCATTCCCTTAATGTTTCACGTAACTTAAGGCAAGTGTCAGATTCTTCAAAGCCTTTCACATTTTCAATGAGGATGTACTTTGGACAGTTATTTAACCTAGTACATTTAATAAACTGAATTTAGTATCCACATGCAATTAAAAATTTAAAAAATTTATTTCTAGGACAATAGCATCTTCGCTAGCCAAGGGTTTCCGATCCGAAATCTAGATTTCGGATCAGAAACCCTTGGCTAGCGAAGATGGGACAATAGGACAATTTTCAACAAAAAATCAGATTCATCCAGGAAAGAAAGTACTATAATTGCAGAAAATTGTGTGGAAATAATTTATATTCCTCATTTTGGAAGGAGGTAGTATATGGTAAAGTTGAACTTCAGTATCTCGAACACGGATATCTCGAATACCATGGATATATCCTCGAACACGGATATCTAGAATACCATGGATATATCCTCGAACACAGATATCTAGAATACCATGGATATATCCTCAAACACGGATATCTCGAATACCATGGATATGTCAAAATGACTGGGAAGTCCTAACCACATATTTATTAAGTATTTTACCCTTGATATCTCAAGCTCTTGGATATCTCAAAGTTTTTTCTGGTCCTATCAAGTTTGACCATTAGTATAACGAGATACAAAAACGTGTACAACTAAACTTTGTAATAATTAACACAGCCACTAATACCTTGGAAGTAAGGACAACAGATGAAGGAAAGAGCTGGTTCTGATGTCATTGGCGTCCAGTTTCTTACCAACTCTAGTGAATGGTTGACAAGGGGGACTCATCAAAATCATATCTATCTTCATCTCATCAAGCTTTTTGGCAGATAGTGACTGAAGGAAGTACATGTGAATAATAAAAAAAATATCAATATATATATAGACATATTGCAAAATTTCTAAATCTATTTTTAAAAAGTTCCAAGCAAAATCTAGAGGTACTGTGAACAATGAGCTCACTTAATGATACCCCCGCCTCCCATATGTCAACGTTTTGTTGTGGAAAACCCAAAATATGTTTCGGATCAAAAAGTAAAACAGGAGGTGCACAATGGCAATATGTAATAAAGATTCTGTGAAAGTTTCATCAAATTTCATTCAGTGGTATGAGAGAAGTTGTGGATAAGAGATGGGTACCCCAAAGCATAAAAGATGGACAAACATACCCTTTAGCTTTTCAAGCCGGGGGGGGGGGATATAATAAACATTGATTTTTAGCTCTACTGGTCAGAGACCAGAAGAGCTTATGCGATAGTAATGCGTCCGGCGTCCGTCCGTCTGTCTGTCTGTCCGTCTGTCTGTAAACAATTTTTAAAAACGCTACTCCTCCTACAATTTTAGTCTGATTTCAATATTACTTGGCACACAAGTAGACTACACTAAGATACATAGAATAGTGCATCGGTTTTTGATTTTGATGAACGGTGTTGCCATGGTTACTAAAAATAGAATTTTCTGTGAAATTCCTTTAAAACGCTATTCCTTCTACAATTTTGGTCTGATTTCAATATAACTTGGCACACAAGTAGACTACACTAAGATACATAGAATAATGCATCGGTTTTTGATTTCGATGAATGGTGTTGCCATGGTTACTAAAAATAGAATTTTCTGTGAAATTCCTTTAAAACGCTATTCCTTCTACAATTTTGGTCTGATTTAAATATAACTTGGCACACAAGTAGACTACACTAAGATACATAGAATAGTGCATCGGTTTTTGATTTCGATGAACGGTGTTGCCATGGTTACTAAAAATAGAATTTTCTGTGAAATTCCTTTAAAACGCTACTCCTTCTACAATTTTGGTTTGATTTCAATATAACTTGGCACACAAGTAGACTACACTAAGATACATAGAATAGTGCATCGGGTTTTGGTTTCGATAAACGGTGTTACCATAGTTACTAAAAATAGAATTTTCTGTGAAATTCCTTTAAAACGCTACTCCTTCTACAGTTTTAGTTTGATTTCAAAATAAGTTGGCACACAAGTAGACTACACCAAGATACATAAAATAGTGCAATGGTTTTTGATAAGTACAAACCAGTAGAGCTACAGTCTCGACAGAGACTTCTGGTTTAATTTCAGTGCTGTTATATCTTAAAAATATTAGTATTAAACATTTATTAATAATATTACCTGACTTGTAATAGGTATGATACATTTATAGAAATCTGGACAAAAACTTATCAGTATTTGTTGAATTTAATTTTGATAAGGAAAACATAAAAGTGTCTCACCTCAATTCCACAATCCATTAACTTGGTTCCAGGAAAGTTGTGCTTGTAAATCTTGTTTGCAGTTGTATTCACATCAATGGCTGCTACTACCTCGTGAGGTATACCACTGTCTAACATTATAATGAACAGAATCAAATTTAAATTGTTTGTCAATAGTGTCATGTTGTAAATTTTGAATTTACCGGGTGGCAGTAAATACAAAATGTTGTCATGTTGTAAATTTTGTATTTACTGCCACCCGGTAAATTCAAAATTTACAACATGACAATAGGTTAAACTTAACTTCTTGACTGAAAGATTTATATGGCTATATGTCCTTTTGTAGATTCTGGAAACTTTCAAGAAAAACCACATGGACCTACTTTCTTTTTCTAATTTCGTGTTCATCAAACCCGATTAAAAATAGACCTATAACACGTTTCCTTTGAAATAACAATTATAACATTTTTCTTCTTCCAACTGCGATAGCTGCAAGAGAAAATAATCATATATATTATTATGAAATGTATTCGACTCATGGGCTCAGAAAAAGCATAATATGGAATGTGAAAAAATATGTTTATAATGACAGTAATAACGTTCCATACATGACTGTATGTAGGTCAAAAATAATAAACAGGTACGTAAAGCAATGATTCAATAATTAACTTAATTCAATAATTAAACTTAACAGTCTTATGGATTGACACATCACCTGTCTGAAGCAAATGTTTAAGGGACATTTTCTGACAACATGTTGATTGTCCGTTCGTCTATAATCACCTTTTCACGTCTCCAGGACCACTGGGTAAGTTTTAATAAAACTTAAACCAAACTTGCCGAAAAGCATTTATAGTTAGAGGGAATTGATGCACAGGCAGTGTAAATCCAAACTTTTTTTTTGAAAAACATGACCCAAAGCAATGGTTTGGATACAATTATTGGGAATCAAATTCAGTTTTACATAGAAATGTACATGTATGAAAACAAACAAACAAACAAAAAAAAAGCTTTTAAAAATCTCCCTCCCAAGAACTGCGAGGCCACGTTGAGCTATTTTAGTGTGCGTGCCTAGCTCTTAATTTTTGTTCAAACCATGACGTGAACCCAGGGGAAGATGGGCCCAGCAAAAGAGGTTTTACACTGCAATTTATACTTGTATATCAAATCAAAAAATTGCAAGGGTAGCAAGATCAAGTGTCCATCAGAAACAAAGGCCTTACGCTATCAGACCTTAGTCAGGCCCATCTTGAAATACGGGAGCAAGACCTGGAATTCTTACACCAGGGACACTTGAGTACTGATTGGCAAACTGGAGATGGTCCAAAGACGAGCTGCCCGTATGGTAACATATGACCAAAGGACAACTAGCAGCGAAGACATATTGAAACAGCTGAGATGGACATCCCTTCAGACGTGGTCAAGCAAAAGCTGTCATGACACACCGCATAGTGTACCAGCTCAATTCCACCACTCCTCCTGTACCCAGCCACTACAACCAGGGGAAACAGCATGGTGTTCCCGGTTCCTTATGCCAGAAACTTAGTGTACCAGAAGTCATTTTTCCCGGATGGTATTCGCGTGTGGAACTCTGTGTCAGATACTTAGTGTACCATGCATGCAGAAGTCATTTTTCACGAATGGTATTCGCGTGAGGTATGCACTCTATGCCAACATCATTGGTTAGCACCGCCTCCCTAGATAGCTTCAAATCGAAGCTATCTAGCCACATCATCGACGATGAAAGTTTTATCTTTACGAATTTAATAATAGTTTTATTTTGAATTATTTTATGCACATCTGTCGATCTACTTTAGTTTATGATTGTTTAGTCAAAACAAATTATACGTATATATATGCACTGTTATCATGTTTATCGTATAAGTGTGTCTGATAGATAAAGTAGTCACGCAAAAAAGAATAATTTTGGCCTTTGTTAGTTCAGAATGTATAAGCCGCTCCCGAGATGCCCCGATGGGACTCTTCTCCCGCCGTTTGATACTTACATAAGGGATGCAACACAACGATTAAAGGAAATACAACATTTACAGACCAGAGACGATGATATACTTGTCAGTTCATATCCTAAATCAGGTAAGTCCAGTACATTAAATTTTTATACGCTTCTTATTATATTTTAAAAATTTCTTTTTTTTCACATAATTATTGTAAAGATACAAAATGATACAAAAAAGGTTTTCATCGTTTACTAAGAGACTAAGAGAGAATTTCAAAAAACACTTTTTACGAATTTTTGGCTCAAATCTGGAGTTAAATTGGAAGCTTTTAAAAGCTAACATAGTTCTAGTTTGTTTGAATGATATACTAGTACATGTATTTTGAAACTTCCGTCCCTCATTTAACTTGCATTTGAAAATTTCCTCAAGTCTTTGATTGTGTAAAAATGATAACTTAATTCATTGTTCTAAAAATACTTTGAGAGGCAGAAAAGAAGATATTTCCTTACGCCACCATTCTCGCCAAAAATATAGTCCCTGGTAGTTGTCAAACGCAATTTACCATTTCTATTTAAAGTTATATAGTTGTGATGAGGAAAGAAAAATGTTTGTATTTTAAAAATCTCTTACACCTAAATATAAAAGACATAAATGAGCAAAGATACTTGAATATATCAACTAATCAGAAACCAGAGAAGAATCCTACCTTAAAAATAAATAAATGAAATAAAGTAATTGAAAAATAAAATAAAATATAAATAAATAAATTAAGTCTCACATATGAAGTACCATCAGGTAGTAAATGTGTGATCTGATTTTTATCTGGTGACTTAAGTACCTACGTCAAAAGCAAGTTTAGTAACATTATGTATAAGTTTATATAGTCACTTTAACATTTATTTCATTTGTTTCTCAGTTTAACATGAAGAATATGGAGATAACGAACAGTATTCAATATCAAAGTCTCCATAAAACAATACAAAACACGGACCTTGTAAACATCAGAGGTGGGATCAGGAGCCATGGAGGTGTGAGCATCCCCTGCTGACCGGTCACACCCGCCATGTACTTCTTGTCATGATCAGGAAATAATTATCCGTCGTCAATTCAGTTTATAAAAACTGATTTAACAGTGACATGATTTTATTCGCAGGAAGTCATTGGATGCATGAATTTTTGTGTAGAGTACTCCACGACCAAGAAGCGAAATTTCCTCGAATGGAACACACTTTCCTGGACATAATACCCGAATTTTCTCGAATGGATTCTTTACCATCCCCACGAATTCTTTACACACATCTACCTGTTCATTTCCTGCCAGAGGACCATATCAAAAACGGAAGGAAGATAATACACATCGTCCGTGACCCTAGGGACATAGCTGTCTCGGCTTACTACCACTTCCTGAATGTACCATTTTTCAAGGACTACTTACCCACAGATTGGAACAGCCATCTTTCCGATTTTATGTCAGGCAGTAAGTGTCAGATAAATGTGCAATACAAATGGAATTCAATATCCATAGCGTTTAATTCCCTTTTTTAAAACAAATACAGAAATTTCTTCATACGGCATACTAACTGAACACACCCCTTCAAAGTCGGTAAAATATTAGTCATTGATGGCCATTTTTATTACAAATTTCCACAGATTTCATGTACGGGGAATGGTGCCAGTATGAACTTCAATGGGAGAAATTCTCCAAATCTGGCAATGTTTTAGTTCTGCGATACGAAGATATGAAGTCGGTAAGATTTCGGTTGAGACTTACTTTTCTCTTTTGTTTCAGATTCATACAAACTTTGTTTGTCGTTGGAGACGCCACCACTTGAAGGTGGAGAGCTGCAAATTATTACGTATGTTAGATGCACTCGAGACCATTGAGCACTGAGGGATTTTCGTGCAAGCAGTAACTGCAACATGGGTCCTCGGTTTATACGGTCTCATCCGAAGGACCGTCTTCTCGCCCAACAATGGGATTCAAACCCGCGACGTAAGGATAAACTTCTTCTACGAGACACTAGCAGACTCTCTAACCACTGCGCCAGTACGCGGGCGACTACAAACTTTATAAATAACCTTCTAAAATGGCATTCTAGAAGGCTTGCATTTTCTTTGCTGTATTTTCTTCCCACGATTTTTAAAATTAATAGACATGTATATTTGAAAAAAAAAACATTTTCCTTCACCAGTTTCTGGGTGAATTTGGGGTTACTTTTAATGGTTATAAAGATTAACGATCCATTAGCGCCCCGCTCTGTGGGTGCCTTATAATGATCAGTCTGTATATCCGTCCATCTTTCCGCCCGTCTGTTCGTCCGAGATCTCTTGTCCGGAGCACGTCTTCTTTCTCCTTGGCCCAATGCGGCTCATACTTCACCCTAAGAGTATCTTCGGGTAAAGGGTGTGCAGTGACCATGAACCATGTTTCTTGGGCTAAGGTTAAGGTCATAGCATAATTAAATGAAAAATCCATGTCTGGAGCATATACTGTAAACCAACTTTTATTCACGTGTGAGAATTTTTCGCGAAGTTCGCGAGAGCTTCATCGCGAATATTTCTAGCCGTGAACCGTTCCTTATAGTGTATTTATCTATTATAAACAGATGCAAAAAGGCTTGATCGCGAAAATTAATCGTCGCGAACTAGTTTATCCCTGGTAAATCGCGAAATAAAGTCGTCGCGAATAAAAGTTGGTGTACAGTATATCCTCTCCCCTTGGTCCAAAGTGGCTCACACTTCACTCAAAGATTAACACTGCTCAATGGATCCAGTCAGCCTCAAACTTTACCAATTGACTCAGGGTACGGATTATTTGTGATTTTCCTTCCAAATTTTGATAGAGGATATACATGTACATGTACACCAATTTTCATAGAGGATATGCAACATTCGTGACTTTTGTGTTTTTTTTTTAATAGAGGGTATGGAGCCTTCGTAATTTTTGTGCCAATGTTCAAAGCTGAAAGTGGGACCTTTTGAGATGGCCACCATCTCAGTGATATCTAGTTTGATCTGTTTTATTTTTTAAATATTCAAATTATTACATAGCCAATTTACTTGCATGCTTAACATTTATGATGCAAAAATCTCCAAACTTTTATCATATTACATATATATATATATTCAGGATGAAGTAGAGTGTGTAAGAAGGATTGCGGAATATTTGGGCATACCATGTGACAAGGAAGCTGCCGTTCGAATTGCCTCTGATTGCCATATTTTAAAATTAAGAGAGCGCAAGAAATCAGGAAGATTAGGTTTCATATACCGTAAAGGTAAGCAAACTAAGCTCGCAATTAAAATATAACGTAAAACAACATACATGTTCAATTAAATTCAGTCATACAAGATAAGGAATTCGCAAATCAATCCAGTGTCACTTTTTTTAACGTTTTAGATGTAAACTTTTCATGCTTCAGTAACTTATTAATTATTGTTTAACACTTGATTTACTTACAGGGGAAGTAGGAGATTGGAAAAACCATTTCTCCTCGGCACAAGAAAAACAATTCAGTTTGTTTTTTAGAGAGAGGTTGAGGGATTCAAGTTTAAATTCTTACTTTCAGACAATAAAATCTAAAATATAATACCGATTAATTGTTTGTATTTTAAACCATACAATATTTAAAACCAGTTATGTCAATTCCCAGCAAGATGTCCTTAAAAAAACTCCATTAGTTAATATTATCATGTAGACATTTCCATGATATATTTTAAACTAAATATAAAATGTCACACACAAAAAAATAAAATGATTCTTCTTAATTTGGCTTATATCGTGTATTATCTCTAACCAGGACTCTGTGTATATCGTTAAATTTGCATTGCAAGTCTCTGGCCATTTTCTGCATGTACACAAGGTCCGATTTCAGGCCCCAGATGGATCGCTGTACATCTTCCGTCTTTTTCTCCACGTCACTCATCCCTTTACTGATTTCGATGAAACCAATCGTGGACTCGCCGGTGGAATCCCTCTTGCGTTTTGCTTCCTGCATGGCGTTTATGGCTTGCAGTAGTTTTCCGTGAACGCGAATGTATTCCATGTTCATGACATTACTCCTTCGCAGACGACAAAGCTGAAACCAATTCTTAATGGCGTCAGCGGCTGCCGTCTTCCTCCTTTTATCCAACTGTGCCTTTAGTACAAAATTGTACACGTATTTTTCTGCTCTAGATGGTTCTAACTTCTGTGCTAAAACGGCGATCAGAAGTGCTGTGGTGCCGACCCCCATTAGACCAGTAGCCACAGAAACAAACCGTCCACATACACTAATGGGATATATGTCACCATATCCAATGGTTAAAAATGTCACTGATACCATCCACATCATGGTCCAGTAGTCCGAGTGGTCTTTCTCAAATTGATAGAACGCCTCACATGTTCTCATGGCCCAAGAGTTGATGAGTAATATAGAAATCATAATTACTATCAACACATTCCCGGGATGTGTGGACATCAGCCCCTTGAACAAAAATAGCGCATCAATTTTGACTTTATTCAGAGCTCCTAAACCGTGTGTTGCTGTCCCTGCTAGAAGCTTGTTATGAACTACAGCCATTCTGCCAAGAAGATAGACACGTAAAATCATCAGTATGGACATAATGGCGTCAGATGAAGCGTTAACTATTTCTCCGTTTGGTTTGGAGATTGGAATAGTGATATTAATTGGCAAAGGATGAAGCGCGCATACAAATAATTCTAAGAAAATCTTACAGTAGGTATCGCGAAATGTCACAGCTAGCCTCCAGGAATTCAAATGATTATCTGTCATGCGTAGTTGGACTACCGTCACATAGTACAAAATAATGGATACGAGCAGTATGATAGTTGAATATGAAATGAAGGATTTCAGGACAATAGATGTTATCGACGATTTAGTAATACATCCTAATAAGTAAAGTTCGTTTTCTACAAGCATAAGTATGAAGCCAAATAGAGCCGCAATTAGCTGAACATCTACTATATTCCTCCTTCGTTGCAGCAGATTTTCTCTTACTGCCAATCGTTCTCCGACTGTCATTCCTAACGTCCAGATGTTTTCTTCCTCCTCTTCATGGTCGGTGTATTTAGTGTGTTTTCCGTAAACCTTATCAAATAATGGCAGGCTAAGATCTTCCATAGGAAAGTTTCCACTCATTTTCTTTTCCGGGTTTACATAACCAATTTTGCTGCTCACTTATTTAAAAATCAGTGACGTCATAATGAATTACGTCACGAAACGAAATGAAAACGCCGAAGAATCATATCTAAATTCTTTTTATGAAAAAAAAGAACACATTCAGATTTCATTTCATTATCTGAGATACAGTTCCGTTTGATAATTTTGTAAATGTTTCTATTTATTGTGGCTTGAGAGATACTTCCCAGCAATGTTTTAAACCGTATGCAAAGTGATAAATTAGTTGATAAAAGTCTTGACTTTACATGGTTGTATGTAAACAATAAATTTTGTACAAAGTAACAAAATACTCGTTGAAAAGTCGAATTTTTTGAAATATTTTGCCTTTTTTTCCTGAGACTATGTTACATTCGGATTAGTCTTGCATATTTAAGAAGGCTAGCATTCAATTTTCTCGTAATTCGGCACTAAATTCACTGAAAATAGAAGTTTGCCGATTTTGTGTTACATTTACGTGGTTAATTTTTATAGTACAGTTTAATTATTAGAGCTTGAACTAAGAAATTTGAATGCTGGTTTACACTTTATAAACTTGTAATATAATTTGAATATCAAGTTATTTTGCTATTGATTATACTTGTACAAAAAATTATAAAAGCCAATAAGGAGTAAACCCTTACGTCGCTTGTTCGATCCCAAAGTGCAGTTCTTCGGATAAGACCGTACGTAGAGAACGAGGTTCTGTATCGCAGTACGTACGAAAAAGATCAATCACTACTAAAGGTCTGAAATGCCGGGTACATTTGTAGCCCTCTACCGGCAAGTGGTGGAGTCGTAAAATGAGTGAAAAAAAATCCTGGAGGGACATTTAACAAACACACGCTTTCTTGCTTTCAATGATTATCTTAAGGGAGTTGAGAAAGCTGAAAATCAAATCTTTTATGAACCTTTAAAAAATATGGAGATGTTTGAATGTGCATTCTGGAAAAGAGAAAGGAAAAGCAAAAACAAGAACATTGTTTTTTATGCAAATTTTTTTAATAAACTTTTTAATGTATCTTTCACAAACACAGGGGAAATGTAAATAAGCTAGGTTATTGCCGAGTTACCCCCCCCCCCTCCATGTACATGTTATTTATAAATCCCACAGCCCCACATTTAGTAGTACGTAAATCATATCCTTTATATAAATACATGTACTACAATTTAAATATCCCATAAACTTGGATGTTTTAACTGATTCGAATTTTTGACGTACATGTATGTTGAAACCTGATATGTAGTACGAGAAGAACATTCAAAGATACACTATACTGCCAATATTATTATTCTTCGATGACCTTGCTAAAAACCTTGTTTTGAAGGTTGTTGAGAAATTCCGTGACCCACTTTGAAATGATTAACACAACATATCTGGAAAATCAGAATTATGCAAGATATGTCATGTACCCAACAGTTGTATGTTATTAATATCCAAATTATCATTTCTCTAGATATTATGTCTTACTCATTATACATGTTTAATCATTTAAACTGATAAATAATTGTAAGCAATATTTACAATCTGATCAAACTTAATGGCTCGGTAAATAAATAACAGTTGACAAATTGAATTTTAAATCATATACCCTGCACCTTCCTTAATTTGTCAAGTAAAATTAGTTTGCTTTGCATTTAAGACATAATAGCCGAGTAATTCTGAAAGAAATAATACAAACAAAAGCAAAGAAATAAGGAAGAAACCTTTGACAGAGGATACACATTATCGAAATGGAGACTGTCCCTCCCCAACTTTCTTCCAAATACTAGTATGTACAAAATTTTTACGTTGAAATTGATCATTAAAACTCTGGCTGCACCCCCACCCTTTTGCTGCAGTAAAGTTTAATCACACGCACCCTTTTATGATATAGGGCTGCTGAGTTTGGGCGATGTCATGTTTTTGTTGTCCAAGTTTTTTTTAAGGTATAAAAGTTGTCAAATATATTTTTTCGGAGTGGTTTTTATACTTTAAGAAACGAAACGGGTACAGGGGTTCCGTATATGAAACAAGGACTATTAGTTGAATAGAAACGAAGAAACAAGATATGTTTGTGAAACACTGATGTCCCCGTATGGCAGCTTATGGTGAGGGTTGAATTCTCTCAAATGCATCTCAAACTCCAAAGGTCAAGGTCAAAAGTGTTGGTATACACATGTAAAATAACTGTTCAATTGTTAAGACCAAGGTTAAAGTGTTTAAAAGTGGGTCAAACTCTTATGTAAAGGTAAAAAATATGTATACCAGCTGAAATGTCTTGTCACAACTCACAATAAATGAAACATCAGGAAGTATTAAAGCCCTAGCTCCAACTGTTCAAAAGTTATGGACAATGTTAAAGTGTGGTATTTTTTTTGTAAAAGTAGGTTAAACTCCAAGATCAAGAGGTCAAATTCGGTGGTATCCAAAGGTTTTGTTACAAGGAATACACCTGTGAAATATGAAAGCCATAGCCCCATCCACTCAATAGTTATAGGCTAGGTTAAAGTTGACAACAGACAGACAAACAGGCAGGAAAAAAACAATATACCCTCGGAATCTTTCGATCCGGGGGCATAAAAACACCGTTCAAGAAAATACACAGTTCAGTTTGTTACGTACAGTAGAGTCCGTATAACCAAAATGGAATTAAAATCTGCATGCACACATGCACGTTTTCTGAATCGCTCTTTAGTTGAACCATTCTATTATGCTTTGAGCTTTTTGGCATTAATATAATTATGTTCCCTCAACTGCAAATCACTGACTAGCTAGATCTCATGAATAATTCTGTTTTACTATGATTAAACATGACCTGTTCGTTAATAACACCAATCAGTTCCACAAAAGGACATATATTTATTATATTTATTATATTTAAATTTTTATTTCCATAACGTGCCATCTTTAAAGTGAACAGCACCTCGAAAGTCACAAAATTAAAAAAAAAAATGTGGACTTTTTTTTTCTCCTCACACCCAAAGCCTTTGTCCAATACACTACTCTAGACTTATTTTACAATCTACAAACACATATGTGCTACTTATCCTCTCTCTTATACATGTGTAACAAGATTTCTATATTACACTAAATTTAACTCTAAGTATGGCAAACTTCTTTCAGGAAATAGTGACTTCAGGGATTGAGGATCATTACAACATATTTAGCACCGATTTGTTTATCCTTGTACGTACAGGTTTTGTTGAGGGCTGCTTTAAAGTTACAAAAATTCTTGGTTAAAAGATCAGTCCAGCTCCTCTAGTATATTATAGCAAATGTTTTGATTAATCAAGGGACAAAGAATGGCAACAAAAAATGATAATCGAATTGACCCTTAAATTTATTTGATGTAAAAATCAGAACACAGTTACAAAAAATAGTTTGTTGATTGATTGATTTTATGTTGTTTAACGCCGAGTTGGCAATGTTTCAGCCATATTTCGGCGGAAAAAAATAGTTTGTAGTTAAACATATAGCGTTATTTGACGTGGTATGGACCATTACCTTAAGAACTTAATTAAAATGATGCTTGTTTTAAAGACAGCGCTTATTTTGATTCCAAATACGGTAATTGGCATATTTTCTTACCTTTATGTGACAGGATGTCAACAGTTTTTTGTTTTTTAATATTTCATCATTCTAAAAGCTAGACCCTAAACCAATGGCCAGAAAGGGGTCTTAGCTTATCTTGTCCTTTGAATATTTCTGAAGTACATGTTATTGAATGTCAAGTAATTCCACAATTGTTAACTACTTCATAAGTATAAGGTAAATGTGAATTATGGACTTTCACTGATAAAAATTTCATATCTCAGATTACCCAAACTGGGAAAAGCTTATAGAAAAGGTACCTTGTGCATGTATTTGTCCTTGAACTTCTAAAAAGAGAGAAATAAGGGGAAACATTGTCCTAAAGTTACAGACAAGGTAATCTAACATTAAAACACCTTATAATGGCCTATAAGATCACGTTTCTATTCCACAAGTTTTTACCCTGTCCTTCAAACCAAAACAATTTTCGATGCAGATGAATTTAAACTAGGGTTAGGTTTATGTTAATTTTGCACAGATCTTTCGAGGAGAAACAGATTGATTTCTTTTTGATGTTGATTAAAAGGGATTAATCCATAATTGTATAGTAGTATAGTAAAGAACTTACAAATTGGTTTTTGTCGTATTTTATTATGTTAAACAAAACATATGCATTACAAACATAGATAATCACAGAAGAATTTTATGGATTTATTCCAACATACAACTCATTTCTCTAAACACCTCCGGTACAGTCTGTAGTCAAATGACCACGTTAAAATAAGAAAACTACACTTTTATCAAATCACACCAGTTGCATATTCAACTACAGTATAACCTAGCTTCTTTTCATAGTTCAAAAAGCAAGTTGTTTATGCATGGGTAATATTGTAAATGAAGTCCTTAAAAACAGTCGTAACTTAAAAACGATTGGTGATTAAAATGACATCTAGAAGTCATCTAGAACTTGAGTTCTACTGAATTGTTTTCACCTCCATTGTTTTCGTACACAACACGAGAGAGACGTCTCGTCGCAACGAGCAGAAAATACGAGATAAAAATCAAGGTTTTTCATTTTTGGAACAATAGTACGCGGTGATTATATTCCTTTTAAAGGATCAAAAAGGACATTTTTTCTATATGAAATCAAAGTGAAAAATCATTTCTTTGGGTTATTGGCACTAACTAAATAAAGCTTTAAATCATTATAAGGAGATTGTTCTAAATCAAATTGAGGTTTTTGGAATTCTTCACGGTAAAGCAGTGAAAGGTCGGGATTGACAATTTATGAAAATAGGAATGTATTGAAAAAGCAACAATCAATTCTATGTCAGAATGGGCATACAATGTAACAAAATATAATTTTATAAAACGTGAAACAAAATGTTTCATAATAGAATACGATATACATGTACAAAAAACATTTTATGAATGTATACAAAAGGTCCTTGCAACCATTCTTTAGCGCTGAACTACTTCCTCAAAGCTCCAAATCAAATCATTGCTTAACTAATACTCCGAACTTGACCATGTTGACTTTGGCGAAGAAATAAAAAATACATTGTAATAAAGTTTTGTACACTTTGGACGACAGCACTGTTAACAAGCTGAGACAGAGAAATTTCGGATAGCACTACGTTACTTCTTTGACAACAAGACCTGCAAAGTATGATTTTTTAAGTACAATGTCTTCAATGTTCTTAATAAATATTGCCCTTTATATAATTTTATCATCAATGCACGCATTTAATCATGTATATTGCAAAAGCACACTTTGGTACAACTTTTGGGAATAATTTCAAACCGCTGCCACATGGGAAGTATAGTTAGATTGAAACACATCCCGAACATCTCGACATGTGTTGTTTGGAGATCGTGAATGCCCGGATGGAGGATTTGGTGGTTTCACTGTAGGTCTTCCTCCATTGCCATTGTCCAATGTTTTATCAAATAGTTCCGGTTTATCCAGAATCGCTCCCCGTTCTCTCTTTTTATGCTTGAATCTCCCAGATCGGGAAATTGACAGTGTGTGCTTCAATTTTTGTTTTTCACGTTCCGCTTCCGTTAAATTGGAATCTTCTCTTAGTGATTCCGCTCTTTTAAGTTCCTTTTGGTATTCATCTTTAATGTCCTTCGATTTTGATTTTGAACTCTTCCAAAATTTGAACCAAGACATTTTTGTTGATGAACTTCAATTAAGCGACACGAATAAGTAATCCAAATAAATTAAATTCAAAACTTATATTTCTTGACTAAGGTTGATCCAGTCACATCTTGACGCTGTGCACTGCAAATAGAAGGTATGAAATAATGTCAAAACTTTAGCCACAAATAGAGGCCTTCAGCGGTCTTAATTAATACAAAGTTAACTATGTTATAAAATACCTGCTAAAATTTGGTAGTGAGGGAGCCACACACATTGGATAATTAAGAAGATTAGGATAACCCCGAGATAATCTCACTCTGGATTTAAAGGCAAAGATTTCGCTAACGTCATGAAAAACTTACCCATCCAGAAGACCAAAATATAGATATCTTATTTGCCGTACGCAACACCTATATAATAAAATCAGATCAACAACTTTTTTTAAGTCGTAAAACTGATCATTAAACATTATTACTTGTTTCTTCACCGAAATTACAGAATATTGTTGGTTGTTTCTGTCAACTTGTTTAAGAGGCATTGCATAATGTTACACTTCAAAGTAAAGGATTTGGCGAATATTAAAGCTCAATCCACAAGGATCTAACTTTTATTACTTAACATATGGGCACTGAAGTTTGACTTTTAATTGTTGACCTAGTGTATGTTAAGAGCGGCCATTAACAAGTGGCTAAAGGTCACTGTTAAAAGCAGAAGAAATCAGAATTATTAGAAATCTACAGCTAAACTGTTGTTGTTCAATGTTGTTGTTGTTTGACATTTTTACACTGTTCACTATGTTTTGTATGCTGTGCAATAATGCAAAGAACGTCTTAAGTAGCTAAGCTTCAAATCTGCCCATCCCAAGTAATTACAGTTACTGTTAATCTGAATTGAATATTAGCCAATTTATTGCAGGTATCGGTTTTATAATTCAAGAATTCAAAATGGTCAAAATGACTTCTCGTAAGTTTGAGTTCACAACAACATTTCGATTAGTGTACGTTATACCAGACATACGTGAATGATGTTTGGAAGTGATATTCGATTTTTGAGATTTCTGAAATTGTCAGACTTTTTTATTGAAAGATATGGATTTTGTAAATAAACAAATTACGGACAAACATTTCAACTTTTAACAAATGATCTTTACTTGATCCCTGTACTTTCCCTACAGAAAGATTCGCTAGCTTTAGTAGCTTACACGATATAAATTTACAAAAATTTTTTACCTTGCATTCATTTCTTTGTCTGTACATGTCGTTAAAGAAAGTAATGATACAGGCATAAGAGAAACTTTACCTACCAAAATCTGTCTTGCACACAGAACACCTAAAAATCAATGTCTATATCCAAAGCTGTGTCTAAACTTTACTTCCACTTAATCTAAGGGCTTAGTGATCATAAGAACTCTCTTTTAATTGAGGCTTTGTTGACAAGCAGAGGAAAGATAAGAATGATAAATTGTACTTGTATTTGTCATTGCAGTTTTTTCCACTCATGTTATATCAATATATTTACATAATGTCAACATACCCCGATATAAACTAAGCAGAGTGCACGGTGCTTTGTACATCGTCAAGTTGTAGATGTTAAAAAAGAACTCTAATCTTATCGCAACGACCCGAGTGAAAAGTAAATATTACTCAACAGCCTTTAATTCATTTTTGAAGTATAATTTATTTCGTTTTTGCCTCGGCACGTACAGGAAAAAAATATATGCTTAGTACACTTCTGGGAATCCCATTTGGGCAGTGAATCATCAACTTAGGCTTACACACGTACATGTACATCTAGTCATAGATCTTCTTTTATGTAAAGTTGATTTTGTGGGTTTTTAAATTTATAGACGAAGAAACTTTGTTTTACAGATAAGGGATCATATTGATAGATGATATCAGACTCACTGGTATCATCCGTGTTGTACGAGATCAATATCTCGATACCAGTAATTATGTGGTTTTAAAATCCAGTGGATCTGAACAAACTAACAAATCGTCTGACTATTTTACAAACTATATCAACTTGAAATCGTGATGTAATCTTAAGTTTGCTATTCTTCCGAACAGTCATGATATACAGTGTATATATTCAATCAGTTTCTGATATCTTGCAACAAAACCATTTGATTGCTATGATTAAACTGCATTTCAAAAAGTAAACAATGTACATGTAAAGTGTCAATTCTGTGGGAAAATAAAAAAAGAAGATACAGACAAAATCATATGGTAAATGAAAGAACAATTCATTTGGAAGTAAATGATTACATTTTAATAGTCGGGTTCGGTATAATGAAACCACGTGACCGGCAATCCCACCGGGAGTTTGTAATCCGCTTTACAAATTGACATCCTATAATCTTATTTGGTCTGTTTACTACATACTAAGTCCTGTACGCTTACATAAATATTGTTTGTAAGGTTAACCCCTGTTTTGTCCAAACTGTGAAAAGCATATATTCTGTTTTGTGTTTTTAGAAGTCAATGGAGTTGGAGAGGAAAGAACAATGCCAATACGAAGACTAGTTACCAATGAAGAAAGATAAGAAAATAGACCACCATTAAGACGTTTGTACTTCATATTTTGAAGAAAAGAGATCTCAAGGTTACTCCAGAAACACACCCTATGAATGAAAACACAGTTGTCTATATATGCCTTTTAAAAACGGTTTGGTCTGTGGGTAGAAACCTAGTATGGATGTATTGAATTGCATCTTTTGAATAAGATGACAAAAACTGTATTTTATGAATATTAAAAAGACGGGTTTTATTTTTCAAACAAACATCAAAGGGAGAAAAAAAAAAAGAAAGAGAGCAAACCTGATTGGTTCACATCCATTCATGCTTGTTCAGCGATAACATAATACGAGGGTAGCAAATGACTTATTTATTCATGAGTTATACTTTTAGCAGGTAAATAAATTTGAAAACCATAAGGAAATTGTATGTAAAATAATTTATAAAACATCAAAAGTGTATTAGTCAGAGAAAACAAATGGAGGGAGACACATGAAACAGATATGAAAATTTAATCGGGTGTAACTTTATTTTTATTATTTAATAGCGTCCTTTTGGAAACATCATGAAAGAACATATGTGGGTGTCAGGGTCATAAAAAAAGTAAAGTTTGACTTGACAAATGGATATTGTTTATCTAGTCATTGGAGCCATAGTAAACGTTTTCACAGACTATATATACAGTATTTACAAGAAGAAAATATATCTATTGCCAATGGACATACAATGCAAATAAGATGATCAAAAGATACATTTGGACTAGTAGAATATAAAACCCCTTTCTTCTTTGTTCTTATTAGTGCTTCTTGCTTTCTAGTAGCAATTCTACGTATAATACCAGGGTTAGATTTGGAATATCTTGCCCCCACCTCCCCCTTCTCTACCTTCCTCTGATAATATTTTTGTCCAAAGACATTGTTTAGATCTTACCATTTTTTTAAAAAGAATACCATAAAAGATGGCTATATCATGTTAGATATTCGGGTGTGGAGAAAGGGTAACTTGCACAGAGAAAACATTATATTTCCTCTTGCAATATCCGAAAGTTTTACAAGAGAAAGATAGGTCTACAGTTATTGTCAAGTTGAAAAAATAAAATAGAAAACATCACGAACTCGAATAAAATAGATACACGATTAAAAGTTTGTAAATGCAAAAAAAAATATAATTGAAAATACATTCTTTTGCAATGCACGAATTACCTAGTTTACCATAAAACCTTACAGATTACCGGTATGTAATAAACTACTAGTACATATACATGTTATGAATATATAGCATATATATCTATTAAAAATAACAGCTTGAATTTAAAGTTAAAAAAAATTGAGGTTAAAGTTAGAGAATCTCAATTGCCTACATCTCGATCAATAGATACACCTTTTCTTACCTTCTATCTCTTACTCATTAGGAACCATGTATAAACACAAAATTCATTCTCTTCCTGACTATTTCTCCACAGATCGCAGAAAATGTCTTATTTTTCACCAACAGTACTTTCTTAAACAAAGCTGAACTAAATCTTTTCTCATGAAACTCTAGCCTGATTATCGCTTATTAGCATTCGGTCCCATTGAACGGGCACAGACGGGTATAAAAGGACTCCCCCAACCGTGACCAGAGCTGTCAATGGGGCTCTGCCAATACACCTAGCCCCAATCCCGAAGGTTGACGAGTGTATGTAATAATTATCGCACCTGCGGGTTTGAAATGCGAGAAAACTTTAATTAAAGGTTCATTAATTAGATATTACCAAACTGTGGGAAGTAGATACAATGAAAAATGCAGCGATGCGCATTTGGATTCTTTATAATGTGAAATATTTCTTTACAAAGCGGTTGAGTTTAAATAATGAACTTGGCATTGTAATTTCCGTCGTTCACTTGAGTTTCATTAAGCCGATTAAAAGTTTATTTGATTTGCAAAGCGACCGAAAATTTAGTTCTTTTTTCTTCTCAGAATAGAATCTGACGGCAGAAATACTTGAGTAGGTATAACCCTTTAGGAGTAGGAAACTTTCAATATTACAAAGCACACATAGAAAATTCACCGGGTACCTTTTTGTGGTTGCAGTATTTGTTCATATCGTTAAAGTGACAGATTTTTTGACGACTCTTACCAAAAGACATACACGTTCTGCTTTCCTTGTCCCCGTGTATTGACTTTTGTTGGTTGCCCTATAACTACCCGCCTTCAGCGACACTTGACAAACACCGGTGTTCGATTTATCATCTCGGATTATGATTCAATGTTGAGAGCGGAAGACTTTATAATATATATATAGTAGGTCTTTTGTCGGGGACTTAAGGGTTCTATTTACAATAAAATTCACTTGTATCCAGGCCTTGTCAGCATTCAGAGCGATAAGGCATCTTGCTTCTTAAACTCTCAGGCCAATTAAAACACTCTTTTATGTTGTTTGGAAACAGTCTGGGGACAAATAGGAAAACGTAAACAGTGTGGAAGATAATCCCGTTATTGAAAACTCGCTTAATTCTGGTCATTTTCTCTTTTTGAGTCAATCTCTTTTATGAATAAACCGTATGGCTGTACCTTTTATACTTAGGTCAGATGCCCCTCTTTATACCACCTGTTGTCAACACGCACCTGCCAAGTACAGAGAAATTCGCTATAAATCTAACGGTTTCATATGCCTATCATTTTGTTTTAGTAATTAAGACTCTATCATTTGCTATAACTCTATCTGTTGCATTCTTTCCTTACCATTACTAGAAATCTATGACGAGTCCATAAATAGAAGCCACCATATTTTTGTTAAAGACAAGACTTTTGTGTACCAGTCGAACAAAACGAAAATAGATCCCTGTCTTCCAAATGCAGAGTACACATGGAGCCGTACCAAGAAGTGTTACCATTTATCAATTTTAATGGGATATTTTGGGTTATATAATGACCAAGAAGCTTTCATTAATGCTGTCCAATACCATCCAGTAATACAACTCGTATAATTGGTATAAGTACATGTCAGTTTTGATCAACCATGTGGTTTTGTGGTATATAGTTGACGTTTTTTCTTACAAACAACGTATATGTACAACTAGACAGATGAAATCACATACATATATAGCAGAAATTACAATTACACTAAAGATACCAATTTAAAGGGAACATTAAAATTGCTATTTTATGTGACTATTTTAAAATATCATCTTACAGTACAGAAGAAAACAATGTGTATAACATTTAGAAAAATACATGGATATCAAACTAGATGCTGTCATACAAACCATAATATTAATACTTGCACGAAAGTATCTGTCTCTAAATGTATACATTTTTTTGTATCAGGGTAGCACAGAAGCAATACCTACATGTAGGTTATTCTTCACTTTACATAAAATATGTATATACATACATGTATATCAAAACGTAAATGAGTGTAAATGCACAGATGTGCACATGACCTTGAGCCTCATATCTAAGTATTTCAAATAATAACTTCATTACCGTCTCAAATAGAGATTGCAATGAAGTAACCCCTGGTTAAAATGATTTATGTGATTCAGAAAATTTGTTTTGTATAGAGAAAAGAATGGTCCAAATTGGAACTAATAGCCTCATTTTCCGACCCTCATTTGACCCAATGATGAAAATGAAAATTCTGAAACCTTATTCACATCTGCAGCACCCCCCAATCATCTTGCAAAAGATGAACTGGCTACTGCATAACATGTAAGAGGAGTTGCGGGAAGACTGTTTTTGTAAAATGAAGATATTGTTTTTCAATCTCCATTCGTCCTCTTGGAAGAAAATGAAAATTCCAAAACCCTTTGGCACTTCTGCAAGATACCTCCAAAACTTAAAAAGGCAACTGTTCGTAAATTTGAAAGAAATTCTTTTGGAACTAGGATTTCTTTTAAAAGGAAAACTCTTCCTTTTTGATCCACTTTTAGGTTCAATGTGAAAATGAAAATTCCAAAATCTTGTTAAATTTATACTTTTAGTCGCCCGCTTGAGTTGTCAGAAAGTTTGCTCTACATTGCGAAGGAAGGAGTTGATCCTTGCGTCGCGGGTTCGAATCCAACTGTGGAACTTGGGAAACCAGTCTTTCGTATGAGACCATATAAACCGAGGTCCAATGTCGCATTAGGTACTGGCACGAAAAAGATCTCTCAACAGCCCTGAGTACCTACTTTAGTACTATGCATCTAAATTTTACAGCCATCCACCGGCAAGTGGTGGAATCTAAATGAGTGAAAAATTTCAAAAGGAACGTTAAACAAGCAAACAACTAATACATCTACAAAAACTGTCAATTATCTTGCACAAGATATGAGATGGCTACGGTCAAATGTAAAAGGAGTCCAGAAAAACCACGTTTTCGTAGAATAAAAAAAATGTTTTTCAACCCTCATTTGAGTCATGGGGCGAAAATCGAAATTCAGAAACTTAACTGTTCATGTACGGAACACCCTATTCACCTAGCAAAACTTTGAATTCTTAAATAAATATACAGATCATGAATGAGATAAGTCTGCACTAATTGTTAATCTGAAGTTACCTTTTGGATTCGTATTAGAGTCCAAGACGTCAAAACTTTTCCTACAGACTTTTCCTTTTCCTAGAGCCACTGGCAAATCTTGTATAAGTTCCTCGACATTCACCAAAAATGGTTATCTTTTACGGGGTAGATACATAGAAAGAGAACAACCGGGGAATTTTATCTCAAGTCTCAGGTAAATATTCCGTGTGTTATCACCAGGGACTGCAATATCCTTATATTAAAAGGTAAGTTTATAACAGAAACCGGACAGACGAACTAATAAATATGTCTGCCGGTGACAAAACAATCATTGCATGCTCATTAAAATGTTCATGTGACAATCGTCATCTAACGCGTCCGAGATGAAAAGTAATGGACACAAAAACAGCATGTTTATTGTTCATTTAGTCCAGCAAATAAACTAAATTCTGGTCAATACCTATATTGATGTGGTTTATCGTAAGTAAAAAACAATAATAGGTCTTAAATAAATATTTATTTGCAATCATTGAATAAAGATACGCCGTTATAACAACTTTGATTTTACATTTAATATATACCACGTTCCACAGAAACATTATCAAATAAAGCAGAAAATTGTCTTATAATTACTAATTTTAAGACAATTGTTCAAGATTTCTGGAGTTTTTAACCAACGCACTGTCTTCCCACATTTTTTTTTATTAAAATAGAAAATTTGGCTCATAACTTTAATTTAAAAAATGTGAGAAGACAGTATACACTGCACTATAGAAATCCGTGCTAAGCTTGTAAAAGTAACTAGGTACCTCAACAATACTTTGGCGCTTCATTCTGTTTCAACTTTCAAGATCGATCAGAAATGAATATACTTTTGAATAAATGTACAGAAAGAACTTTGAAACTCTGTTTCCAAATTATACAGTTTTTCATAGCAATCCACGGAGTGTGAAATTTATGTAATTGTGGCTGAAAAAAATGGTCCAATTTGATCAATTACTAATAAGTAAATTAATCATCTATAGTAAATAACCATCTTACGGTCCGCTGTACCACATAATATACAATGAGGTATAAAACCCAGTGAAAGTACAGCTCTCTACAGAATTAATTCTAAAGCCAAAGCTACACCTCGTCACCATGAGAATCTCTGCTGTTTTCCTGCTTGTAATTTCAATCTATTGTAAGTATGACATTTTTCCATTTTGTTACTTTAAAAAGCCTTTTCATACCATTAATTATGCACGTATGTCCCATCATAAAAGATGTTTAGATTAAGAAAAAGCGTGAAAGGCGTTATTAACTTGTCTTTAAAATAAGATTTTTAATCATAGCTCAATATTTACTGCCAAAGATGGATAAGTTTCCACTTCAACCGAGGAATCGGTACCAGTCTGCATAATATATTTGCTTAATTATTGTTTGATCTTACGTTTTTGCATTGGAGCATATATATGCAGAAAGTTGCCTTACGAAACATTCTGCTAAGTAACAAATCACATTCTTATACAACTGTGTACCGAAATTTCCCACATTACAAAAAAATAAAAATAAAAAAAAACAACTTTTTTTCAAACTCAATTTCATATGGTGAAATATAAAACTCAAATAAATATACATATACATATGAACAAAAGCCCAATGCAATCAACGAAAATGGAAGCTCCCTAAAGCATTTTAATATCAAGGTTCTCACTTCAGTAAAGTATAGTACATCTATTATATTTTATACAGTTGTTCAGAGCTTTGAAGATGAAAAGGAAAAATGCAGCGCCCGCTACCCGAGCATGAAAGGAAAATGTCCCAAGGAACCGTGTGCCATGACGACATGTGATGAGGCTGGAGCCGTCTGCAAGTGAGTACAATTAAGTATTCTATAGTGTAATTATAGAAAGTGATGTTTGGAAAATGTCTCCTGTCTCGGCTTTGGAAAAGATTTCTTCTTACTCAACTTACAATGTAACTACACGAAGTAAAGTTTGAGAAATTCATCCGCTTTCAGGGGCTTTTTTTTATTATATATATCTCGAAAACAAAATCGAGAACTCATCAGGTCCTTGCCCACATCATTTTGCTCGCATCCATTATCTTTACCCCTTACCAAAATTTTAACTGCTGTTGATAAAATTTTAACTCAGCAAACTGATTTGAATAAGAATAAACTTTAAAGAACGATTTGAAAAATTAAAATTACCAAATTTTCAAGCAGTTTATTACATGTACTATGCTTCAGCAAACGTTTTATATCAAAAAGTGTTTAAAAATGTCGATATATCAGTGAACTTGGAATAAAAGACACCACAGAGTTTGCCACTTCTTTTTCTTTTGATGTTATAAACTTTAAATTGTCTGACAAAAGATATGACTTCAGCTTTTCCAACCAAAATTTCTGAAAAATGTTAAATCGCCTGCATAGTGAGTTTATTACATCAAAACGTACAACTCTTCTACACTACACTACACTTGTTTTCAGTTTATTATTTATCACTAAATTTTGTATATCAATGCATAGAGCTCTCGTTTTACCCTTTATTCAATCAAAGGCACCTGATGCCAATTCTGAAACTTCCAGGGGTCCTTGTTTGTGTTCTTCAAAGATTTGTATTGTTTAATTTTTTTTCATGAGATCGATCAGTGTGTGTTATCTTACA
Source organism: Saccostrea cuccullata (assembly GCF_032062105.1). Lineage (NCBI taxonomy): Eukaryota > Metazoa > Mollusca > Bivalvia > Ostreida > Ostreidae > Saccostrea > Saccostrea cuccullata. The sequence continues at coordinate 45,069 of NW_026936653.1, forward strand.
AAAAAAAAATTCAAACTGTAAATTTAAAAAAAATTGTTTTGTCATTTTAATTGTATCTAGAAACAATTACTGCGGTGGATGCAATGCAAAGTGGTACACAAACGGAGAAATCTCGGAGAAGTGCTCCAAATTTTTCTTGGAGAAAAATCAGTAGGAAGCATAAGAAGGTAATGTTATTCTTATTGAAATATGTTACCCATGCACTGTATACCATAAAGAGAGCTAGAATTTGTGACCGCAAATCCGTAAAACAAAACAAAAAATTATTAAAAATTAATCAAAATAATGAAAATGGGAAAGACATCAAAAGAAGATTATATATTTACATGTGTATATACATTCTAATTTATACTTTCTTGTTTTTGGTGTGATCAAACACTTTTTTACCGTGTATAAACAGTTTAGCAGGACAATTATTAAAACCTTTTATTCGTCTATTCTAGATAACAAAAGAAATGGAATTAAATTATGAATAAAACACCATGTTTCCTTTGTAGTACGAGCCTATTAGCAGATTCTTCAAGACCCCGCGTCATGCTCTGTAAAGGATCAGTTTTTGAGAAGGAATTTCATTAAAAAAAATCATTCATGATTTTGTCCGAGTTCTGTATTTCTTTAATGCATTGACAAAAGTTTTGATAAAGTATAAGATTGTTTTGTTTCTCTGCTTATATAACCATCATTAAAAATAATGTTCCTTTCTAAAAAAAAAAAAAAAATAACGACGTGGAATACCAATCGGTTATTACTTTTAGTTATATTAACTAAGTATATCTATTGTCAATGAAATAAATTAGCTGTTGGGGAGTAAGAAGGAAAACTCCTGTTGGTAATTGAGACACATTTACAAGTACATGACTAGGATAAAGGAGGATGAATTTCTAGATTGCCGGTACATGTAGCTTTTAACACCATGCTTGTCATTTATATCCTTGCATGCATTAAAGGCATTTTAATGCAATTGGTTAAGAGATTATTTTTTTCTAATTTAAATGGACACAAATTGCTTTTAACACCGTGCTTGTCATTTATATTCTTGCGTGCATTAAAGGCATTTTAATGCAGTTGGTTAGGAGATTATTTTTTTTCTAATTTAAATGGACACAAATTGCTTTTAGAAAAAAGTATAATACGAAAAGTTGTACTTAGAGCTTTGATTTTAATGCAACAAAAATGAAATGATTATATTCTTTTTACTACCTTCAAAACACATTACCAGTGTTTAATGTATGTATCACTTGTAATTATATCATAATTTTTTCTTTACCAAAAAAATGCAGTAGAAAACAATTAAAAATGATGTTACACATCATACGAGGACTGTTCAATAAAAAATGTCCTGAGCTTTTTGACATATAAATATAGAAATGATATGACATACGACATTATCTCATTAAATCTTAAATGAATTGATACCAATTTATGTGACCACTTTTCATCACATTATTTCATTGTGAGAAGCTGGAAAACAAGGGCTATTGGAGACACTGCATTAAAAATAAATGTTAAAGCATCAGTTAACTAGAGTGAAATTAAACACTTCAATAAAGCTGATGTAAAACTAGTCCAGAATCCCAAAGAAATTTTAACTGAAATATATTAAATTTACAGCAACTAATGTCTGTTTTATAGACACATACGCATGTGGATTTCAATGAACAAAAATGATATAATGGGCATCAAACATGGGTACCGTTTTTGGCGACAAGGACTTACAACAAACAATGTACTGTTTGCCAAAATTCAACAAATCATCACTGATTATGTTTGATTGACTTAAAGACACTTAGCAAATTTTATAGGCATCATTTTGGGGGAAGTTCTCATTGTTTTAAAGAAACATTTGATAGTAAAAACGCTTAAGAGCACAAAAACAATTCTATATGATATTTTCTTAAATATTAGTGGTCCTGTTGTTCAAATTCTTATTCGGGGAGGCTGTTTAATCTAGAAAGCAAAATTTTTGATAAAATTTCGAAAGGTTTTTTAAAGGAATTAACCAGAATCAGGAATCTGTTACATTAAATTTCTTCATGACAGCGTTCAAACCCACAGGCCATGTTGAGTAAAGGAGCTTTGGGGATAAACAGAAAGTTAATGTTTTGTAACACCAACAATAATAGCCAGATCTTTCAATCTTTGACTTGTTACATATCCCAAACTTGAAAAAATAGCTTTCAATGAGAAGAAACAAGTCCAGGAAACCATATAGGATCTGCCATATTCCAGTATACGAAGGGCCGTACTGAAAAAACAACAAGAAATTGGAGAAAAATGTTTCGGACATGTGTTTTAATCAAACAAGAATTTTTAAGTGAAATTATAAAGACTTAATCATTGAAGATTTTTTTTTCTTTCCGTTCACCAAAGGACATTATTTATTGAACAGCCATCGTACAATGTTAAAACTGAAATATAGCATATTAACATTAATAATAATCATTACTTGGAGAAAATATGAAAAAGAAAAAATGATAACCAAATAAGTATGCAAATTTTTCAGGATAAAGTGATACATTAAAGCAGTGAAGTAGAATAGAAAATTGAACTCGCCGCATGTACGTGTAAGAGTTAAAATGTACATATACTTGCAGTGCATACTTATCTATTTCTTCACACAATTATACGTTAAGAGGAAAAATGTAATATACTAGTAATCGGGCGACCATTCAAGGCATATTGGCATCTTATAAATAAATTTTGTTTTTCTTGTATTCAAACCCGTAGGTCCCCTGGGTGAAAATGAAAATTCCAAAACCTTACTGCGCATTTACAGGACACCAACAGTCATATTCCAAAAGGTACTATTGCTATTGGGTGATCATGAAATAAATAAAATGTTGTTTTTCAACTCCGAATTGAAATGAACATTTTAAAACCTTGTTGCATATCTACAGGATACATATCATACCCCAGAAAGATAACTGGCTACCACTGAAAGGAAAAAAAAAGAGCTTGAAGAAGATAGCGTAGTAAAGGGACGGACTGGGATATCAACAATATACATGTATAGGAATGTGTTTTAGGAAATCCAAAGGCATAATTTAATTGTGTTATCTTTTAAAACAGTAAACTCAGTATTTTGGTTATTGAATCTTTTTGAGGTCGATTTTAGAAACCCGGTTCACTTGAGTAGTATGGCGAGCAATAAAACGGTAAAAATTCATTGCTTTTCCGTCCAATTTATCATTTTCTTTCTCAGAGTCAATTTCTTGTCTTAAAAAAAGACTTTTTAAAAAACCAACAAACAACCCGATTCTTAAAAAATTAGCATTTTACGCAGTAGCCATTCACATTGTATTTTAGAATATGAAAAGTTTTTTGGCTCACCTGAGTCGAAGGCCCAAGTGAGCTTTTCTGATCAAAATTTGTCCATTGTCGGTCGTCGTTGGAGTCGTTGTAAACTTTTTAACATCTTCTTCTCAAGAACCACTGGTCAATTATAATACATCTTGCCACAGAGTATCCTTGGGTAAAGGGAATTCAAGTTTGTTCAAATGAAGGGCCTTGTCCTCTTGCAAAGGGAGACAATTATGAATTATTGAAAAATTAATGACATTTTTAAACAAATCTTCTTCTCAAGAATCACTGGGCCAAGAAAGATGAAACTCATGTGGAAGCATCCTCAGGTTGTGTAGATTCAAGTTTGTTCAAATCATGACCCCTGGGGTAGGATGGGGCAGCAATGGACGGTCAACGTTTTGCATAAAATGAAACATATGGAGATAACGAACAGTATTCAAGATCAAAAGTCCATAAAACAATAGAAATACAAACAATGCAATTGTATCGACCATAGAACTTACGAAATGATGACTTTAAACGAGACTGCTGATATTCTTGTTTCATCAACTTGTTTGTCAAAAATTGCCTCCTTTTAGAAATTGTTCATATGTAGAGCATGCTCTTGGCTATCGAATCAACTGAGATACATAAACACCGTATGCAGGTGATGTATATTGCTGCATAAGAAGTCATCACGTTTATCATAGAGTTCGTTTGTTAGATTACCAATATCATAAAGTTAGGTTGTTAGATTACCATTAACGCCTTTTTCAAGTAAAATATTCTAATATGAAAAGAATGTGTCAGACTCTATGATATCTTTTATCTCAAGCTCACCAGGATATATCGTATCGACATAAGAATGGGAATTACAATTGCGTCGAAATATCTATATGTCGAGTTGAAGGCCACAGCAAGTGTTTTCTTCTTTTCACGCATAGGATTTTGTATAAATTCTGCTTCATATGAATACATAAATAGGTCTGCTAATAATTGGTACCTATGGGAATTCCAATCGATTGTTGGAAGATCTGGTCTCCAAAAACTACATAAATATTGTCAATCAGAAACTCAATCATCTTTTTGATGTTGACTTCAGAGTACTTGTGTGTACAATCAGAATGTTTTTTAATTAAATAATTTTGAAAAAGACCGATGACCAGGAATGTAAATTTACGAGTTCCATTTTTATTGAAATAGCAGCTGCCAATGATATCAAAAAGCCTGGACTTTAATTTATCGTGGAGAATGGTTGCATGTAAAGTTGACAAGTCGTAAGTTTTTAAGCTGTTAATTTTGGCAAAATCTCGTGATTTCAAATTTTCCAAAAGTTCCTTGGAATTTTCAAGTATCCACATCTGATTAACACCACTTCTTGAATATATTGTTGCACAGTACTCTTATATATATATGGTAGTTTAAAATCATTTTGGTTCTTTTGGATATTAATTCACAACTGACGTATGATTTTGAAGAATGTATGGGGAAAATCTTTTAAAATCCTCTCAAGAACAGCAAAGCCTTAATTGGTTATAATTATGTGAAAGCATCCTCAGGTGGTGTAAATTCAAGTTTGTTCAAATCATGATCCCCGGGGCTAGGGTGGGGTCATAATGGTCGATCAAAGTTATAAATAGGAATATTTAGGAAAAATCTTCAAATATTTTCTTCTCAAGAGCAGAAAAGCCATGATTAGTGATACTTGTATTTTTATGGAGCATCTGGTGTAGATTCAAGTTTGTTTAAATCATGACACCCAGGGGTAGGTTGGGGCCACAATGGATTTTCAAAGTTTTACCTAAGAATGCATAGGGAAAATCTTTAAAAAAAAACAGCAAATACATGATAAGTCATATTTATATGAAAGCATCCTCAGATGGTCTAGATTCAAGTTTGTTCAAATCATGACCCCGGGGAATAGGGTGGGGCGACAATGGTCGATCAAAGTTTTACATAGGAAAACAGGAAAACTGTTTTTCTCAAGAACAGCAAGGCTATGATTGGTCTTTTATATATCGAAGCATCCTCAGCTGGTGTGTATTCAAGATTGACCCTAGGAGTAGGGTGGGACCACAATGGTCGGTCAAAGTTTTTTGGGTTTTTTCCTAGCCAGTGCTCAGGTGAGCAATATGACCCGTGGGCCTCTTATTTTTCCCATCTGTTAGTGTTCTGTAAATGTACAATGGAGTGTTTCCGATCTTTTATTTTCGTCAATAAAGGCATGAAGGAAAGTTAGTGACAAACACTATGATGCAGGTGAGCTTTACTGTCTACCCAGCAGTTGTAACCTGAAATTCCAACATTAATATAGTTTGAGAATTTAAGTTCAAATCGGTTAAAACGTATACATTTATCTGATTAAACACAACATAATGAGCTTTTTTCTATTCTTTATTGTTATTAAATTTTGCCTTACATTTTTCTTATTACTTTCCATCGTCATTGTACCAAAATATTAAGAAGAGTTTCACTTTATAACTTGAAACCTGATTTTTGACTTTTCAGGACATTGGTACTCGGTAAAACACGTGTCTGTTAAAATGGCTTAAACAGGAAAAGGGATTAATATGTGTTTCAACAATAATGAAAAATGAATATAAAGCAAAATCTACAAAACGTTCCTGCTTTGTTGGAATTAACCGAAGGAGCCTTTATCACAAACTGGACCGAGTTACTGCTCTTGGTGCAATATAAAAAATCTCTCTCGTTATGAAAAAATTACACTTTTGCTACATTATTAAAATACATTATATTTGAGGAAGATGTGGAATACTTTTGTTTAAAAAAAAGATTTGGATTATTTAGAAAATAAAAAAAGAACTTTTGAAAGCGGAAGAATTTTCTGGACTTCCTTTGTTTGTATGTTTTATGTCCCTTTTAGAAATTTTCACTCATATTGAGTCACTACTTGCCGATGGGTTGCTTCAAATTTAGACTTGTACTCAACACTTAGATCCGTTGAGCATTGAGGGAGCTTTTCTGAGTCATCTTCCACTGCAACACATGGCCTCGGTTTGTACAATCTCATCATGAAGACTAGAATCCATGTCCCGCAGTGGGAAATGGAACCCATGAAGAAAGGTTCAACCCTTACTCTTCGACTCACGAACTAAGACTCAATTTTTCCTAATATCTCACTAGTAATTACAAATGCATGAAACCAGACACTGGACTACGAGAAGGATTCTTTAAAAGTACAATTTTAAACGCTTGGTAAAATAGGAATTAATCCTCCGTATCATGCACACTTTAACAGTTTGAGAGGGAAATTGTATTGCAAAGAATTTTTTTAATTCCATTCTTCAACGAATTGAGGAAATGGGTCAAAAATTAATTGAATCGAAGGCTAGCATACACACCAAAATGTTTATGAGATTTGAAGACTATGATTTGTTATCCAATGTAATAATCCAATTAAACATTTTTTATTTTAAAAGAAAGCACCCTTTGAAAACATCAGTGTGCGAACAGATGCCATTAAAAGACTTTCTTTTTTCTGGTTGGGGGAGAATGACTCTGGAGGAAAAGTTTGGCAAAAGTTAGACATCCTCCTAGTAAGAATCACTCTAGAGTTAACTTTCAGGGGGAAGACACACTATAGAGTTCGCCCGCGTGGCCTATGTGTGAGAGCGTTTGCACTAGAGTCACGGAGAAAAGCAGCTGATCCTTATGTTGTGAGTTCAAATCCACTGCGAGAGGCAAAGACCGGTCTTTCGGATGAAACTTTTCATTTCATATTTTCATTGTGAGAAGCTGGAAAACAAAGGATATTCGAGTCACTGTATTAAAAATAAATGGTAAAGAATCAGTAAACTAGATTGATAATAAACGCTTCATTTAAGCTGTGGTAAAACTTGATAAGAATCCCAAAGAAATATTCACTGAAATTTGTGAAATTTGTGAAATTTGCAGCAACCAATGCCTGTCTTATAGACACTTGAGCTGGTGGTTTTCAATTAACAATAATGATATAATGGGCTTCAAAAATGGGTACCGTCCTAGGCGACAAGGACTTACAACAACCAATGTTCTGTATGTCAAAATTCAACAAATTATCACTTATGATGTTTGATTGACTTAAAACATAAAAAATCGAATAGGCATCAATTAAGGGGTAGTTCACAGTATTTTAAAGAAACATTTGACAGTGAAAAAGCTAAGTACTACATTTAATTGTCACCCTATGTTTTGAAAAATGAGTGAAAACTACAGCGTGTAAGAATATCTACACAATTATTTTAAAAAATCAAAAATTGTACTTATCCACGTTTGTCTGAAATTGTAACAGACAACTACACCTGAATCAATTAATTGCTTTATTACCCTCGAACCATTTTTACAATAAGATGCACTTGACAAAAACAGCAAAGGTCTGACTAGAGCAAAGAATTACAAGAGGACAAAGAAAACTTTATAGGCCATTTTCTTAAATATCAGTGGTCTTGTTGTTCAAATTATTATTCGAGAAGGCAGTTCAATTTCTGGCGGAGTCTAGAAAGCAACTTTTTAGCAAAAAAGCGTAAGGTTTTTGAGAGGAAGGAACTAGAATCAGGAATCCACTACATTAAATCTCTTCATGAGAGCGTCCAAACCCACACGCCTTGAAGAGTAAAGGAGTTTTGGGGACAAACCGAAAGGTTATATTTAGTCATACAATAATATTTACCAGATCTATCACCCTTTGACTTGGTTCATTTTCCAAACTTTAAAAACGCCTTTCAGAAAGAAGAAACAAGTCCAGGAAATCATAGGATCTGCGGTAATCCAGTATACGAATGGCCATACTCAAAAATGAGTTTTTAAAACAATCAGAAATTGGATAAAAATGTTACGGACATGTGTTTTAAATCAAAGAGAATATCTAAGTTAAATTATTAAGACTAAACCATTGAAAAGTGTCTTTTGCTTCTTTTTGAAGACCGAGGACATTATTTATTGAACAGCCCTCGTACCCCTGGTATCAATTCAATTTTTGAAGAAAATGAATATTGATAATATATAAAATATAGTAGATGTAAACAAAAAATAGAAAGACTTTATGAACAGGCTCTAGCGGACCGGACAAGGCTTGTAGCAATCCCGCTTTTGCTTATAAGGTTCATTTTTGCAACAGTATGGTTCAAGTTTACATCTTCATATCCAACCTATTCTCAGATTCACTTTCTAAGGTTTGTATTCCTCTGTTCAAGTCCAGTCTGAAAAAAATAAACATTCAGTCAACGAAAGTGAGTTTGATCTACAAAAATGGCATCTTAAACATCATAAAAAAATTATACAAACAGAGAATAATACATTTCCGAATCCAGCAACTGCTCTTTTACTCCTCCGAAAAATATAAGCCGTTGTAAAAAATAAACTTACACTGTTCTGTGCTTTTGCTTATTTGAGAGGTATTTTGCAAATCAATGTGAAATATCAAAAACTTCAAAGATCAGATTACAAAATTTCCTTACAATGACTTTAAAACTAAGCTTTTTTCGCATCATAGACAAATGTTTATCATCTACTCGTACTTAATTTCTTTGTTAAAATTACTGATTCAACACTTAAGTTTCCTATTAAAAGAATGCTTAAGTTCCGTATTGAAAGCAACTTAGTAATCTTTGAAGACCAGGTCTTCCAAAAACTGTAACGGTTGGAATTTCGATGTGCACTAATAGTGCACTTTTTACCGACCAATTTTGTGAAAAAGAAATTATAAAGCAGAATTTGATCGTAACATTTTAAAAATAATTTCTACATGATTAAAAAAACGTGTTTTTTTCACGGATTTGTATTTTTATAGCCATATGAGATTGAACACTGTTCATGATGGTTATCGTTTCATTCAAATGACTTGACCATTCCATTTTGTTCATAAGAGATAGGATTATAGGGAATAACTACTTTTCTAAAAATACTGAGAATTATGTAAGGATCTTTTACTCATTGCACATATTGGAATGATCAAGAAAAAATTTAATATATAAGCAAAGAAGCTATAAGCTTATGTTGTGTATGTTCTATTCTCGCAGCAGGATGTAAAAACAGGTTCTTCGGATGGAATATAATTATAGGTCGTGTGTCGTAGTATAGATGCTGGTAAGAAAAAAGTACTTACTGATCAATGACTACAAAAGCCTGCTAAAGGTTTAAATTTGCAGCCCTCCAATGGCAACTGGCGGCGTCATAAAATGGGTGAAAATTTCTTGGAAATGACCTCCAGCAAAAAAAAACAAACAACCAAGCCAAGTAACCATACTCAGAGAAAAAAAAATCATAAATGTTTTATAATAGAGACAAATAACCTCAGGAATAGCTAATATATAACATACATAAACCGAAATGAAATTGGTCTCTATAAGAAAAGTCGGTGTTCACATCAGGGAAATGAAGATCCTTTTCATAAGAGAAATGGCTGATCACAACGGTATTCTGGGATCGAATGTGACATAAATGTGACGCACAATATCGGATATAAAAATACATTTTTTTATACAACACCAGAAATAGACTTAAAAGATTATATCTGATCATCTACGTGTCGTCTACCGTACATGGAATAGAGAAGGTCAATTTTCCAAAATGATGGAAAGTTGGTATAATTTACAACACAAAATTCAGTTGATGCTTTATTGTTGCACTTTGCTTTAGTGCTGTACATGTGAGCACATGGGATATGAAAGAAAATATTGTTTGACTTGTATGAATGTTTTTTTCATCAAAATTGCTGCATATTATTATATTATAATATTTGCTCCTACAAATTAGGTCACTGTAACTAACCTATATTTAATCGGACTGGTAATAAGGTACGTCCATCAAGGAAAATTGAATTTCCATAAGAAAAGTGGGTGCTCACATCCGTCGAATGGAAGATATTTTTCATAGGAAAAATGAGTGTTCACAAAAATATTCTAAAATCGAATGTGAAATAAACCTGACCCACAATATCGTGTTTAAAAATTCATTTATTTATACAACAACAGAAAAATAGACAGAAATAGATAACAAAAATACTTTTGGTTCTCTGCGTGTCGTCTACATAACATGAAATAGGGAGGGTTCATCCTCCAAAGTGATGGAAATATCTTATAGGTGACATAATTTACACCAAAAGAGAATGTTCAAGGTACATTGCTGTACTTTGCTGTCGCATTATGTGAGCTCTTAACATAAGGGATATAAAAGAAAACACTGGTTTGACTTCATGAATGTTTGTTCCATCAATAATAAGTACTACATGTTATGGAAAATTATTGTCCTGTGTTTGTTCATAGGTTCACTGTAACCAGACCATATTAGAACAATTTTATTGGATTCGCACGAAAAATAAATCGTATAAAAATTATATATCCTTGGTCATAAATATAAAACGCCTGTGATTATAGGCTCCTCAGAAGGATAGAATATTGTTGAAATATGGAATACTTTTGAATCCCGAAGATGCATTATATTTCATAATTATATAAACAGTTTCACAATCTTTTCTCGGGAAATTTTCATAGGAAGAAGCTAGAATAAGTTATTTAGTAATCGAGGTCATGTTTCCTATGGTTACTAGCAGGGATAAAGTAAGAAGATAGGTTTAACTACAATACAGTTATATATGAAGATAGTGTATCAGCACTTATTCGAGCTTTCATGGGTCAATTTACGAGAGTTTTATATACATTACTTTGATAAAACGGAGGGTATTTATTGTATTTACTTGCATATGATCCGGTGTGTCGACGATACTTCCCTTATAAGTCGATAAAATCTGTAATTTACACAAAAAAATGAGGAATCCTTTGATATAAATTATTTTGCATACATCCTGTTTCTTAGGAAAATGTCTGAAATGCCTTCAAGAGACTTCAAGAGACAAAGATGCTTAGGCACTCAGAAAAGTATTAGTAGAATACCGTCTTTTTATTTGGACCTTCTTTCAGAAATGGTTCTATGATTATATGTGCTTTATCAAAAAGCAAGGCATTGAGGGAAATAAATTTTAAAAATTTATACAACACCAGAAATAGACTTAATAAAATACGAAGGTTGATCCAAAAGTAATGTCACAACTTTGATAAAATTGCTATAAATCGACGTAAAGCAACAAAATTATACATGATGAAAGCTGCATTTGTTTCAAATCAGACCTGAAAAATTCAAAGGAATATGATACATACTTTCAAAAATATCGGATTTTAAAAATGTGCGTTTATGGTGGTCGCCGCACCTAAATATAACGTCATATGACGGATACGCACCGTCATACTTTTAAGCGTTTCCCCTTCGTTTCATTCAAAAATATTTGTGATTCGCAAACACTTTCACCAATTCCACTTTCTTTCAGAAGTCTTGGTACCATTATACACTCACTCTTTTCATAATTAAGCCCTGTGTCAAAATTTTTTGAACAGTAGCATAAGACAAACTTAAAAATTCACATGTCACTCTATACGTCTGTCTTTTATTTGACAACGTCAGACACCATTGAATGTTTCCGTCCGATCTCCTATCATTCGGTCTTCTTGTCCTCTGCTGATCATCCAGTGACCAATCAACCGCCAAAAATTGCTGAAACCATCTATTAAGATGTCTCTTATTTACATTCTTTATATTGTAAGTCTGATTAATTTACGTAACTGTCGCTTTTGATGATTCCCATATTTTGAAGCAAAAATGCATTTTTTTTCTCCATTTCGACAATTCATTTGTTCAATTTAACAGAGTAAAACAACAATGTTTATGATCACATACCAATGCCGTCATTTAATTTTCAATTAAAGACTAGAAAATGGCGAGAATTGTGTCTTTTAAAAAAATAGGAGATTGGGTGCTTTTTTAGAATCTTTTTAATGTGTTCGTCCTTTTTATTCTAAGAAAAAATACACTTTAACACAACGTTCCATTGTCATTGCTCTATGTTTTAAACATCTATAAAATAAATTCAAATAAACATTATTAAATTAAAATTTCAATGTTAGCCTAATTAAATTTATATTTGTGCATCTTTTGGTATATTGTATTTGATAATATGACGCCAAATATAAAAGATATGGACACCGTGACATTACTTTTGGATCAACCCTCTTATACACTTGATCGTCGACATGCAAATCTATAAAATACCTTATCATTATTTGCTTTTATTGTTTGGTTTGTTTTTTTCTTTTTTGGTAGAGGCGTACACGCGATGAAGCACTGTATGTCATATTTCGCGCAAAATTTATTTCCAAGTAAAACATGCGGAATAGGCTAATGTTTTTTATGATCCATCAGAAAAGTGAAATAATTTTGTAAAACTTTAACAAAGACGTGAATTAAATTAAAAATAAACCTTATTATATTAAACAAATCATTGTTTGTCAAAACTCTAATTGTATTGAGTTTGTTGAACATGTAAAGAGAGGTCTTCAAGATTTCCGTGTCATTTATTCTGTTTTGCAGCATCTATATCTTAACATTTCTGTCTATCACTCAGTGGTTTCGGAACTGGGATAGATGTAAAAGAATTCTTCAAACATATGCTACATGTAAAAGTCGTATAATGTGCTTGTATAGCAAGTTTTTTCATATACATATATTTTATTCATAAATATAAAAGTAATACTTATATTAGACATATATATTTCATAAATCTGTAATGGGATAAAGAAATAAAAAAGCATTTTCAATGGCATCTTATCAAAAATGCTTTTACAGTCCATTAGTAGGAATATTTGCATGCAGTGATGTTCCAAAGGAAAAAACCATACATAATCATTCTATTGTTTTCGTCGACACGGAATCGCTGTTAATGATACTGTATATAGATACTTAACTTTTAAGAGACATACAAGACAATGATACATTATAAAATAGCAAGAATATGTAAATAATAATTTTTATTTTGGATTCTTTTACTAATTTTTCTGAATTGATTATGATCCAGTAATATTCGTATATTCTTATATTTTGCTTAACTAAAAAACATCATATAAAAGCTTGAATAAAATTCGATTCAAACCACAATTATTACTGTCTTCTGTAAATATAATAATATTTCCAGTCAAAAACTAGTCCTATCTTGAAGACAATCAGTCCACGCAGTTATTTTATGGTACATTGTACAGATATTATTTTGAACGCCAACATACTGTTTCAAGCAATAGTTGTTTTATTCTACGTACTGTATATAGAAGGTGCAGTATACTTTAGAATAGATGTTGATGAATATACTCCATATGTTCCATAATGGCTGACATTGAAATTTATGTAAATGACTGTTTTCTGACATTTGATTCAGCATTATTTTGCAGTTGTATGGGGAGAAAACCCTTTCAAACAAAACATTTTTAATTGGTTTGAAATCGAACACGGGTTGGGAAAACAACACCTGCTGAGTGAAAGCTTATGAAAACAGCTTTCGCTGATGGTTGTAAAAATCATCTGTTACTTGAATATTGTACGATTAAAATCTGTGACAAGTGTCAACTATATTAAATATATTTCTTATTTACATGTCTGGAAAATTATTTCAGGAGACATTATGGCTACAAATAAATTTATGTCAAAAATTAATTTTTTAATGCATGTTTACAAGTCTTTGAAAAGTCCGAATCTCTACTGGTTTGTACGTTTAAAAAGGGAAGAAGAAAATGTTTATGTGAATCACTTCTTTATTAAGTTTACATCTGAAAATCATATATCTGTGGGTTTTTTCTTCTAAATTTGCACATAATTTTACTCAATTCAAATAAAACTTTAGGAAGAATAGCATTTTAATCAAATTTTACAAATTATTGTTTTATTAGAAACCACGGAAACACCATTTGTCAAAAATAACAGAGAAAGAGAATTTTAAACCTGCTTTGTCTCCATTCTTACCATTAAATTCTGAAACCAGAAAAAGGTTTGCAAAGATTTTCTAGGCTTATTTTATAAATGCAGTTTGCAAGATGAATCTTAATAAAGGCATACAGCATCGTAAATCCTGAAAAATTTACGAAGATCTGTGTATCAAGATTTGTAAAAGCCGGGCCAAAACTGTATGAAGGAAGAGTATCCTTTTTAGAAAATTGGCAGATAAATTGACAGAAAGACTAACTATGCATACCTTGTTATGGCATACACATTTTTAGTCTTCGAAAAGGTAAGCTAAAATTGGACAATAATTCATTCATTTTTTTTCTATTTCTATAAAGGATAAAAGTGTTATATAATAGTCAAGTCTTACTGTTATCTTAAGAAGATAACTGACTTGTTTTTGTTGGGGATGTTTGTTGTTTTTTTGTTTGTTTGTTTTGTTTCTGTTTTGTTTTTTATTTGTTTTTTTTTTGTTTTGTTTTTTTGTTTTTTGTTTTTGATAAAAATAATCTATATATACTATTACTAGTAATAATTTTGCATAAATTACCATATTCTCATTTATATCAAAAATAAAATTTCATTTTATATTTTTAGAATTATTTTTGTAATTCTGAACACAATTTCCGTTCAGACATATCTGTAGAATTTTATTGCCTAAATAGATCACATTTGATTCTGAAATTTTCTTAGCATTGTGTATTACAAATCGGTAAAGGATTTCTGTTGTGCAAGCATCTTATGATGAAAACGCAAGTAGCGACTTGCAAACAGTTTATTTAATGAAATTTTTGTATTTACTTTTAAACGTAAGCATATGAAGTTCAATGAAATTTTGCTATCATTTTTTTTAAATAAAATTGTCTTGGAATATTTCTCTTCTTGACAAATAAAATATTGAGACAATGAACAATATTTAAGGTCAATAAACCCATTCAAACAATACAATTTAAGAGCAGAGCAAATACAGATCTCTTAATGAACAAACGCAGAATCGATTGTCATAGAGGAGCGAGCATCCCCTGCCATACCTGCCTTCTGGTCCTAGTCATGATCGGGATATAAAGGGAAATCCGTGCACAATTCGGTGTGTAAATAACGACCTAACAATAAGTATGAAAAACGTCCATCAGAACTTGACTTAATACTCTAATATTATAGTGATTGTATTTGCGGACAGTAGCATTGTATTGACCGTACAACTTGCGAAATTATTGTCTTGAAATCAGACTATTGATATTCTTATTTAATGAACTTTTCTGCCAAAAACTCTTTGTAGAAATTGTTTCTATGTGGAACATGCTTTTTTAGTATCTAATCAATTAGGAGATATAAACCCCATACATGCAGTGATAAGGGTATATTTCTACATAAGAAAGGGAAGTTGACGATTGGAAAGTTGAGCTCTTTAGGTTTATCATAAAGCTTTCTTGTTTGGTTTCGAGCAATGTCGTTTTCTAGTACGAGGGCTGTTCAATAAATAAAGTCATCGGTGCTCGGAAAGAAACAAAAAGAACGCTTTTCTATGATGTAGTCATAATGATTTCAATGAAATATTATCTTTTAATTAAAACAAATGTCCGACACATTTTTATTCAATTTCTAAATTTTTTAGCATATTTTTGAGTATGGCCCTTCGTATACTGGAATATGGCAGATCCTATGATTTCCTGTACTTGTTTTTTTTTTCTTTTTGAAAGGTGTTTTTTCATGTTTTGGAAATGAAACAAGTCAAAGGTTGAAAGACCTGGCGAATATTATTGGTGTGACAAAACATTAACTTTCTGTTTATCCTCAAAACTCTTTTACTCTTCATGGTCTGTGGGTTTGGACGCTGTCATGAAGAAATTTAATGTAGTGAATTCCTCATTCTTATTTCTTCCCTTCGATTTTTTTGCAAAAACTTTGCTTTCTACCCCTCCAAAAATTTAACTTCCTCACCGAATAAGAATTTGAACAACAAAATTCCTATAAAACTTTTTTGTGCTCTTGCAACTCTTTGCTCTTCTCAGGCCTTTGCTGTTTTGTCCTGTGCGTCTAATTGTAAATATGTTTTGAGGATTTAAAGCAAAATGGATTCAAGTTTCATCATCTCTTTGAATTTCAGACAAACGTGGATAAGTACATTTTTTTTCATATAATTGTTTAGATATTTCTACACGCTGTCGTTGTCATTCATTTTTCAAAATACATAGGGTGACCTTTGAGTTTTTAACTGTTTACGATCAAATGTTTCTTTAAAACAGTCTGACTAACCCCAAAATGAAGTCTATCAAATTTGATATGTGAGTCAAAGTCAATCAAACATAATCAGTGATAATTTGTTGAATTTTAGCAAATATGCATTGGTTGTTGTACGTCCTCGTCGCCAAGGACGGTGCCCATTTTTAATGACCATTATATCATTTTTGTTCATTGAAATCCACCTGCTCATGTATGTATAAAACAGACACTGATTGCTGAATGTTCACATATTTTAATTAATATTTCGTTGGGATTCTTAACAAGTTAACAGCAGCTTTAAGGAAGTGTTTAATTTCACTCTAGTTTAATGAATGCAGTGTCTCGAATAGCCCTTGTTTTCCAGCTTCCCAAAATGAAACTATGTGATGGAAAGGGGTCACATAAACTGTTATCATTTCATTAAAGATTCAATAATGAGAGAAAGTCCAGCTTAATGTCATATGATTTCTATGTTGTATGTCATCGAGCTAATGACATTATTGAACAGCCCTCGTAAAGTATCCAAATGTGAACCTCTTATCTCGAGATACCCATGATACTGATTCAAGGCAAACATTTTTTTAAAGGAAGACATGTCTTATCACAAACATTTTCTTTGTGACTATAATGCTGCCTAATATTGTCATTTCTTAATTGTGTAGTGTACCAAAATTGTAGCAATTCACCGTTAAGATGTCACAGGATATAATTGTGACGGTTTTTTTCTCACTAAGGATTAAGACACAGAGTCGTCCTGCCAGTGTTTGAGCTTTCAAACACTGTGAACAGTATGAAGACAGGGACTTTAAGGTTAAACTGGATTATTTATTCTTAAACGCAGATTTTAAGTATAAGTGGATAGAATATTGCGATTTTTTTTAGTTTTTTCGATAGTTAGAAAAGCAGTTAATTGTTTCAAGAAAAAAATAATGAAACCTGTGCAGACTTTTAAATGTTTGTCTCTTAAACTTTTTGCCTTAAATTATCTCTGGTCAACGACTTCTTTTTTATGTTACTTTGAAATATACAAAATTACGCATGCAAGACATTTTATAGCCCAGTGTTAATTTACATTACAAACGTTGTTGTTTTTAATTTGCTGTGGCACTTAAACACAATCAATCCCTCCTTCATCCGCGCTATGTCAATAACACAAATTTCATGCAAAACACAGATGAATTACGACACGAGCATAAACAATATTGGTGTTTTATTGCAAATCAATTTCTATTATGAGGCAAAAAACTCCATTATTGAACAATTTGACATGAAATTTGTTGGAGATGTAATATTTTGCCTCCTCTGTGCCCGAAACTTGAGGAGCCATTTTTGTGTAATAATAGGGTATAATTGAGAGCACTCACTGCATTGAACCTCACATCCATACTTGTGACCCCAACGTTAGAGAGTTCATCCCGGCAGATGTCGTTGTCCCGACCTTGGCCTTGTTTACAAGAAACAATATGGAGAGAGATCACAGAAATATATTCAAATATTGATGATCTTTCTATAGATCTAAAAAGAAATTTCAGTGGATCGTTATAGAATTGCATCAAACGCCCTGCATAATTACGTTGGGTGATTAAATCTAGGTGATTAAATCAATGAATACTGAACAATGATAAATTATTCAAAAACAGGAGGAAATTTTCATTTTTCTGGGTTTTTAATAGTAAAGTTGAAAATCAGAAATGTTGTCATAGCCTTCCTGTATTGTTGATTATTTATATTTCACCGGTTTGTATGAACTCGTTTATTTGCCGTTTTTGGTAATGAACTGTGAGGAAAAGCGATTGATGATTGATTTGATTTATACATGTATTTTCCTCTTTGAAACAATGCATATTTATAAAACCTTATACAGATTATGATGATTGTTTTGATGCATATTTTTCCAATTTTTTTTTAATTGATTATTACAAAACGTATACCGTATTTTTTTTCTTTTGCAAGGTTATTGTTATGATTTCTCTTCAATTTC
The DNA here is from genome assembly GCF_032062105.1 of Saccostrea cuccullata. Lineage (NCBI taxonomy): Eukaryota > Metazoa > Mollusca > Bivalvia > Ostreida > Ostreidae > Saccostrea > Saccostrea cuccullata. The sequence continues at coordinate 63,370 of NW_026936653.1, forward strand.
CACAGTTGTAACCATAGCTGCAGCTTCAGTAACAATAACTCTTTGCATAATTAGTTTCTATTTTATGTAAACTGGTAAGATAAAAATAATTCGAATTTGAGCCATTTGCAAACAATTTTATGATAAAAATCAACTAATAAAATAAAGTACTAATTTTAAACGATTCTTAATGAAGAATTGTAGCATCAATTTATTTGTCAATAACATGTTTTAGTTTAAAAAGTGATTAATTATATTCAGTATAATTATGTTCTTTCAAAACAAACATTCTATATCAAAAGCAAACACTTTTTGTAAATGTAAATAACAGTATATTCACGAAAAAAAATTGCAATTTCAGTATTCATAAAAATTTAAATCCTGTCCATTGATCATCAATTTGTCAAAAGTACTTGCCAGTTTGAGGAGAAATGTAACATCAATTTCCTAACCAAACATAAACTGTTTTGGATATGGCCATGACAGAACTGTTAAATAAAGTAATAAAGCAAGAACTACCATATCTATATTAGATTTCTAAACTTCATTAAAATCCTTACAAACAAAGATACATAGCGGGTTCCAGTAACGTTCAACCAAGCCTCTTTCTTTACACTTTAAGATATTAACAGTAGTGGAGGAGAAACTTCAAGAGTACTGTCCTACAATATATTAAAGAAGTGGTGTAAATCAGATGCTTTTTAAATAAAAATGGAACTCATCAATTTACTTACCTTTTCATTGGTCATTTGCAAAATTATTTTGTTAAAAAGCATTCTGATTGTACACACAAGTACTCTGAAGCTGACATCAAAAAGATGCTTGAGTTTTTGATTGACAATATCTTTGTGGCATTTGGAGACCAGGTCTTCCAACAATCTATTGGAATTCCCATGGATACCAATTTTTTGCCCCGTTTTTAGCAAACATGTTTTTGTATCTATAAAGCAGAATTTATACAAAATCTTGTGCGTGTAAAGAAGAAAACACATGCTGTGGCCTTCAACTCGACATTTAGATATATCGACGATGTACTGCCAATTAACAATGGAAATTTCCATTCATATGTCGATACGACATATCCTGGTGGGCTTGAGATAAAAGATACCACTGAGTCTGACTCATCTGTTTCATATTTGATATTTTACTTGAAAAAGACGTTAATGGTAATCTAACAACCAAGCTCTAAGGTCAACGCGATGTCTTTAACTTTGCTATTGTCAGCTTAACTTACTTGTGCAGCAATATACCTTCATTACCCGCATATGGAGTTTATAATCTCAGTTGATTCGATACGCAAGAGCATGCTCTACGTATGAACAATTTCTAAAACAAGGTAAGTTAATGACAAATAAGTTGATGAAACAAGAATATCAGCAGTCTCGTTTAAAGTCATCATTTCGTAACTTCTATGATCGATACACACATGTACAATGACCTTGTCAGCAAATACAATTTATCATTGAGTCAAATGCTGACTGACGTTTTTCATACTAATTGTTAGTCCATTATTTTTACATTGAATTGACGACGGATTTTTCCGTTATTTTCCTATCATGACAAGAAGCACACGGTGGGTGTGACCGGTCGGTAGGGGATGCCCACTCCTCCATGGCACCTGATCCCATCTCTGATGTTTTGGAGGTCCGTGTTTTCTCTGCTCCTATTTTGTATTGTTTATGGACTTTTGATCTTGAATACTGTTTGTTTTCTCTATATGTTTCATTATACAACAATTCATTCACAAATAAAAGTGAATGGGAATGGGCAGCAGGCAAAATCTATATTTTAGCCCTTTTTCTAAATCTCAGAATTTAACCTTTACTTCTATTTTGATATACTACACTGTAACCCAACAGTGAAAGATTTCAATCAAATTGCACTTCATCTGTAATTGAATAATTAAGATAATAAAACGACATTTTATTGACTTTTATCAATAGAGTCAAAAAAGCAAAAAGGGTCAGATCTCCATAAAAGGAAATATTGATATGCAATTGTTTTTTGGACATTGGTGATCCAATTCTTGATAGAAAAGCTTTAAAAATTGTTCCGGAAAATCGGGTTCCCATCGACATTTTGTCCACAGGGTACATATATACTTCAGAAAGTGCCAGAGTCCTAAAAAAGAATCGTCACTTTTTTCATTGAACTCTGCAATCGTAAAACAGATATTTCATCAATGTTAAGTTGAGAGGGGCAAATCTTAAATTAAAAAAAATTAAGAATTTAAAAATTGATCGGCATCTTATTTCAAGGCATGCAGTGTACTATGTTTATTGAATTATTACAATAACGTTTATGGTTAAATTTTTAAAAGATCGAACTGGATTCCCAAAAAAAGATATTCAGATTTGATCTACAATATCTCAATTGTCAGCAACTAAATTGATTGTCCTATTGCGTGATGTAACTCATTGCCTTTTCAAACTTTATAATCATATACCAGGGGATATCGTATTTTTAATGAGGTATTTTTCAACTACAGTTGTAGTTGCGTATTTAATTACATACACCGAATCAATTTCTCTGGTCATAGATACTTTTATTAAATCCATGGAGTCAATGCAATTTCTCATCCTTATGCTTATTACTATTTTGTACAGATTCAGAGTGTTTATTTCCTGATATAAGACTTATTTTGTAATTTTATTTGAATCAATAAATTTATAATACAAAAGTTTTATTGTTGTACTTGGTTCACTCAAGTGAGTTATTATGAATACTTTATTTTCAATATTTATACCAATTTTAGAAAACAATCTCTGAAATCACTAATTTTCATTGGGGTGGTTTAGTTTTCATATCTCTAAAATAATTGTCAATTTATGTCAAGAATCTCTCTTTTTCTCCCTCTCTCTTTCATTTTATTTCATTGATTTACCCTTCATTCAAAACCATAAATCAATATATTTTTTTCATTTACTAAGCATGTCATTTTTATTTTTGGTGTTAAGTTAGTTGTTTTTGTTGCCTTCCCGAATTTTTCACCACTTGTAAGAATCATAAATGTCAAAATTGAATTAGGTATAATTATCTGTATTTTTGAAACACATTAATCTTAAATCTGACATTTGAAAAACGATAGAAATAGTAAAATGCATTTAGTTTCCTAAAAATCCATGGTCAATCATATCGTATACTAGTATCATATTTTCATAAGCCTTTAAGCCTTTTGCAATTACCTAGCATGTTCTAAGTAAAATCCATCCTTTATAATGATATAAAAGAGAAGAAATAAATATACTTTTTTAAGATTTAAATCTAAATGAAAATTAACTCCCACGAGAAAGATATTTTCATTGAACTTTATATATGCATATTCTTTCACTCATAAAAGACCGTAACGTCAGATAAATTATAGGAATTAATCTGCTTGATAAGATTAATCACAAACAAGCTGACTTAATGCTGAAGTAATGACTTGTCATACAGGCCATAAAAACATTATTATTTCTGTCTGGTTTCCATAAATTACTCATAACTGAGAACATGGTATACTGTGGTTTATTATACAAAGTGCGGCATTTAATTTACTTTTTTTACACATATATTAAATTTCATTTTCTCAGAAAGGCGAATGTATATTTTGGCAATTTTCTCAATATGTCTATATGAGTATGCGTTTAAATCAATCTGATTAAAATCAGCTGTTCTGATACGCTTTCGCTCTCGTTCGTAGAAATAGTACTCAGGAAAATGTTTAAAAAGTTATACATTAAATAGAAAAGTGTCAGAATCAATATATTGACCTCATATAACCCCTGACAAAAATGAAATCATTATTGCTTGTTCCATTAAAAATTCAAAGCGTTATTGTGGTACACCACGAGTCCGATTAAAAAAAAGCATGCATATGTATCCTCTCTGAAGAAAAGTGCAATAAATTTTAATAACCAGGATTTAATTAAAATTGCATTTTAATTTGTATTGAGTTCTCATTGTATTGTAACACATTACATAAAAATTTACCTACTTAGTACTTACTAACAGTGGTATCGGTTAGTGATGTACCAAAGTACGCCGTGTTTAATACTAGTTATACTTTGAAAAGCTCCTGGATTTTTGTGTATTTTAAGAGTAAAACCAGGCAGAATAACAGTGGTTTGGTTGGTTTTGTACCAAAATGTGGCATTATAAATATTAGTCAATCTTACTTTGAAAATTTTGTTAAAAAGTGCTGAAGAAAAGTGCAATAAATTTTAATAACCAGGATTTAATTAAAATTGCATTTTAATTGCTTGACGAATTACAAAAGATACCTTTATATCAATGTTCATTGTTAAAAGTGAAATTACATGCAAAAGAATCTAAGGTTTAGATTAAAAATTACTAAATAATAATGAACAGAATTTTTATCAAAGAGTAAAAGTGTATTTATTTTATTGTCATAAAAAATACTAAATTGGATGAAAAATTGAGGTTAAAATAAGAGTGACCTGTATACACAGGAAGACGGATTCTCGTACCTTGAAACATATGGAGATAACGACAAGTATTCAAGATCAAAAGTCCATAAAACAATACAAAATAGGAGCAGAGCAAACACGGACTTCCAAAACATCAGAGGTGGGATCAGGTGCCATGGAGGAGTGAGCATTCCCTGTCGACCGGTCACACCCGCCGTGCGCTCCTTGTCATGATCGGGAAATAACGGAAAATCCGTCATCAATTCAGTGTATAAATAATGGACTAATAATTAGTATGAAAAAAGTCAGTCAGCATTTGACTCAATGTTAATTAAAATTGTATTTGCTGACAAGGTCAATGTATCGACCATAGAACTTACGAAATGATGACTTTAAACGAGACTGTTGATATTCTTGTTTCATCAACTTGTTTGTCAATACTCAGTTATTTATCTCCTTTTAGAAATTAATCATACGTAGAGAATGCTCTAGCGTTTCGATTCAACTGAAATATATAAACTCCGTATGCAGGTGATGAAGGTATATTGCTGCATTAGTAAGGAAGCAATTGATTGAAAAGTTAAAGTCATCACATTTATCTTAGAGTTTGGTTGTTAGATTTGGTTTTCAAGGAAAATATACAAATATGAAACAGATGTGTCAGACTCTGTGGTATCTTTTATCTCAAGCTCTCTGTGATATATCGTATTGACATATAGAATGGAAATTACCATTGTTAATTTACAATACGTCGTCGATATATATAAATGTCGAGTTAAAGGCCACAGCAAGTATTTTCTTTTTTCACGTATAAGATTTTGGACGAATTATTCTGCTTCATATAAATACAAAAATATGTCTGCTAATAACGGGGCGCAATCGGTACCCATGGGAATTCCAATAGATTGTTTGTAAACATTTATCTAAATATATAACAGAAGAATCTGCAGATATATTTTTCATTAACTTATATGAATACATGTATAAAATGTGTTCTCAAAGCTGTTAAAGGGGAAGATAACGAACAACGATCAATTTCATGAACAGTACAACACATAACTTCGGAAACACCAAAATTGGGATCAGGTGCCCTGGAAGAGTAAACACCCCCTGTCGTCCTATGAATTGATCAGGTTTATACATTGACCTAAATGGAATGAAGCATGTCAGAAAAAATACGAGCAACGACGTGTTGTATTGTAAGTGCAGAGCATACAAAAGTCACAGCTCTCGGCAAGTAGTGCCGTCTCCATATGAGTAAAAAATTCTCAATTGCAAAGAGAACGTTGAACAACAAACACACAAAACATAAAAGGGACATGTGAGTTTAGGTTGAATTACTAGATTTGGATTTATTTTTTTTTCATTTTTGATTCTCACAATGAAAAGCAATATTTTTCAAACTTTTTCACTGATTGGAAATTGAAATGCTAAAATCGCATAATTCATAAAATATGGTATAAAGATTTTAAAAGTTTAACAGTTGGCTACAGAATGTTTAAAATAAATTCAATGAAATAAAAAAAATCCAACTTATGCAAAATCATGTGCGAGAAGCCTGTGTCTATATTTAATTATTTTCATATGTGTATCGTATTCAGGGAAGTAAAGTCAGTGATAAGAAGAAAAGAATCGCATTTGTGCAATGCACAATATGATGAAAATTTTGGTGATTACCTCTAGATCAGCAAGGTGTAAATATAGATATAAACGTGTTCAGTTTAAAATTACGGTATCAAAACCAGTGCTATTCAACTTTATTTTTTTAATTCAGCAATGCGAAGGTCTCGACTTTTCGACATTTGCGTATTAATTATTCCTTGAAAACAATTAATATTTGTTGATGTTTTGTGAAAAAAAGGTATAAATTTTGGTCGTTTGTTTTCTAACGCCCATCATTTGATTAATTAGCCAATGGTATCATGAATATTCTAGTGTTATGTTGATTTTATGTTTACGGACTTAGCTTCATAGAAAATAGTAAATTGTATTTAAAAGGATTACTATTTCTTTCATTAAAAGATACACTAAAGTTAATTATTACACCATGAAGAAATAAAATATGCCTTTACATGTTCTTTTGCGATGGCAAATATTTGATAATATAGAAAAATATTATATTGGCCTTAAAGTCAGAATATTTGAAAAGCACTTTACGAATAATATTTAAAGTTTTATATTTCATATCAAATTATTAACTATAACTAAATGACTACACTCATTAATTGCCATTTTCCATTAATAAAATTCAAAATAATCACATTGTGTTTATTTTTTGTGAAAATATGTATTTTAGTCATGATATATATTCAATAACAAATTTCAAAGCAATATTTTTATAAATGAAGATAATATTTATCAAAAGGTGCCTAATATTTTTACATTAACGTTTATATTCTGCTCAGTTTTGGAAAATTAAAAAAAATAAACAAAATAAAAACGATTTATTAAGCCCCTGATGAGCATGAAGAAAGCAATAAATAGTTAGCAATGATGAGAAACCATACATATCAGAACATTCTACATTTTCTGACAATTGTATAATATTAAGTTTGAAACATGTTTGATGTAAAATAACAAAATAACACCAAAAAGATTCTCATTAATTTTCACACAAATTATAAATCAAGATAAACATGCATTTCAAAATACTAGTACACATATTAAAGAAGGTTGTCAAGATTTTAATTACACGGAAGACTCAGATAAACACGTGATACCTGAGGAAAAATAAATGAAACATCTAGAACGACCAACTTTTTTGGTCACGTGAAACTTGACTTTTTAAAGTTCATCATCCATCAGTTCACATATAATTTTTTTTTCTTTAAACTTAATTATAATTGGAATGCACACAATTTCAGCAAACCTTGCGGGGGAAATTTTGACAGAAATCATCTTTTTACTTGACATTTTATAAAGAAATAAGTACACATGTATAGGATCGCCCATATGGTTTGTGGTAAGAAATATGTTTTTTTTATCTAAAGAGTTGTGTGTCTTTCTCCCCCTAACCTTGTCTAGCTGTATAAAAAAGAATCATGCGCCTCTATAACAAACCACAGCGGATTCTATTCAGCTTCATCACATGTTTTATTAAAAAATATCACATGTTTTACGTTGTTTTATATCAGTAAGTCCATAATATTTGTCTTCATCAAATTCAAACAAAAGCCATTTTATCGCCACAACGTACAGTATTGATATGAAAAGGATATCCTACATGCATGAGCTATATCCACAGTGTAAAGGAACAAACATGTGTTAATAGACATTTACCACCCCACCCCCACTCCCTCCCAAAAAATAAAAGTAATATCTTTGTTATAAGAAAGTGAGTTTTTGTTTTAAGCAAACTGCGCGTGCTTATTGTTTTCTTTACATCATCGACTAAAGGATCATCCATTTTCTGTCTGTAGCATTGAGTTATAAGGTCATCTTATATACTGTATATGATTTTGTTTAGCACCAAGACCACCGACTGAAATGTTCCAAAAGGGTCTTTTTAAACAAGCGAGAAATTAATCTGGTTGAATTCTTAACATTAAAGGTACTTGGACACAGATTTGAAGTTAATATTTTCTCATTTTTTCTGTATAATATCACGAATTATATATTTTAATAGCATTTCACACAAAAATTAATTAAAAATCTTATTTCATTTAAAAGTTATTAAAACTTTAAATTTTTTGGCGGGTTTGATTGACACATCCTTGCATTTTCACAAATTTTAACTTTATTCTTAATCCTTAGGAAAAGTGGCAATTTTGATGTGTTTTAATGAGAAATATTAAAACTTTTATCAAGAAAAATAATTTTATTCAGAGTAGAAATGTTAGAAAGCAAAAAACCTTCACAAGTATCGTCATTCCGAACCAAGAGATGCGTACAGAGTTTAGCAAATCGAGCACACTCGTGTTATATACACAGTTTTTGTAAACAGGGCTCGAGTTCTGTTATTGTTTATATTTAGAATTCACCGGGTGCGTTCAATCGTCACAGTCTGCTTACCACAACTGCACGGACTGACAATATATTGTGTGTTTGTTTTGCTTTCGAACGTGTCTACTCTGAATTTTCTGGATTATAGTATTAATATTTTTCATTTATACAAAACGAGATTGCCACTTTTCCTAAGGATTAAGAATAAAATTAAATTTGTGAGAGTGCAAGGATATGTCAATCAAACCCGCCGGAAAATTTGAAATTTCAATATCTTTGAAACGAAATAAGATTTTTAATTAATATTTGTGTGAAATGCTATTAAAATATATAAGTCGTAATATTATAGAGAAAATAATAACTTCAAATCTGTGTCCAAGTACCTTTAAAAGAAATAAACTGGCTTTCCTCTTATCATAGAACGTTGAAACATTTTCAACATTAAAAATTGTTATGCGAACAGTTTTGAAAATAATTTTTAATGGAAAATCAATGTCCCCCTGAATTATCGACATTATGGACATAACCTTAATTAAGCTGCTTATCAAGATCAAACGTATTTTACTTTGTATTAAACCCTAAATTTCTGAGCAAGATAGAAATAATCATTCAAATAGGCCAGCATGCCCATTATTATATATAGATATATTTTACTTATGTTCTATATCCGAGCTTTTTGATGTTGAGGCAGAAAACACACAGAATTAGACGAAAATATAATTTTAAATATCATTATTGTTTTTATGTGTAAATATTATACAAATGATTCCATTAGGGGAGAGTATAATTGTTTATTAATAAAATTCTTAAAGGCCAAAAAGTTTACAATTTCATGGGGGAACAACTTATATAAAGGTAGAAAAAATTCTAATTAAAGGACAAAAACCTATTAATTAAAATAAAAAATAATCATCAGAAAGATTGATGACGTGTATCTCTAACATTTGGTTCTTTCCGTATTTCTGGAGCCAGTTTTGTACGTAATGTGTACCGTGTGAAACAGGAATCAATAACCTTATAATTTGTCTACTGGTCATTGAACTAGTCAAGTACGGCATGGTTATCGACAAAAAGTTTGCTAAAAAAAAGTTCTATACACGGAAAACCCTTTCTTAATGAATATTTTTCAATGATAGTGAGCATTGCTTATTAGAAAATCTTTAAAATGATCGGAGTTTCAAGTACCGTATGGATAAAACAAACTGCAATGGAGGTCAAAGGTCCATTCAAACAATACAAATGGAGAGCAAAGCAAGCAAAGACCTTTAAAGGGGATTCTTGTCTGATTTCTGACTAGATGAATTAAAACGAAATGGCAAACTGAGTTTGAAATCTAGCAGGGACTACTAGTACATTTTTGGCGGAATGGCGGCGTTAAAAAAATATTTTCATAATTTTCTGCATCTCAAAATTATTGTAGAACATTAAATTTAGTTATGATTTTTAAAACATTAAATTTAGTTATGATTTTTAAACAGTCAAAGACTTTAAAATTTTCAAATGTAAGTTTGAAACATATCAAATAAATTTTCCAAGCAAACTTAAATTATGTTAGCTTTTATAAGCTTCTAATCTAAATACAGATTTGAGCCAAAAATCCGTAAAATGTGTTTTCTCTCTCTTCGTAAACAATCAAACCTTTTTTGTATATTTTTCTATCGTTATGTGACAACTTTACCATACGTGGAAATAAGAAAAAATTTAATAGAAAGCATATAAAAATTACTAATATATTCTAAAGAAAAAAATTAAGAAAAATAGAGATGATATTAGCTAATATTCATTTTAGTGAAATTATTTATTTCAGTTTGGTAATATGTCATTTCATAGACCTACATGTATAAGGTAATATTTTCTTAAGCAAAAAGAAAAAAAAAAACATTTGATCTTGAAATACAAGTAGGCATTGCATGATTGGTAACATATTTTTTTTTATTCTTGATGTACTTTTAAAAGGTTAATGACCTTGACCTGACCTTGCCTCTAATATAAAACGGCCAAATTTAATCATACTTATATCATCACTTAGTAATATTGACTTTTTGATTCATTGAAAATTTCATTTAATTTTTTAATACAATGAGAAGAATCCCTCCTTAAGGACATCAGGGGTGAGATCAGGTGCCATGAATAAACACGGTAAACATCCGTCGACCGATCACACCATACCGCCCTTTGATCCTTTTCATAATCAGGCAAACGGAAAATAAGTAGACTATTTTATTTAAAATATGTAGGTTATGGCCTAACAATTAAGTATGAAAAAAGTTAAAAGTCGGTCAGCATTCGGCTCGATAATCAACTGCATGTATTTACATGATAGTATCAAACATAGAACTTGCGAATTACGAATTTATGTCCTTGTTTAAACAACTTGTTTGTAAATAGCTTATCTCGTTTAAAAAAATATATACGTAGAACAATCTATTTGGATATTGAATCAACTAGGAGACAAATCCAATATGATGTCAAAAAGCCTGTGCAAACGAAAATACAAGCCAATGAAAAATCCTGTAAAACGTTGAATAATTTGCTAAGTATGTGACTTGGATATTGCTGTTAGCGATACATTTTGAATTTTTATTCTTCAGAAGTTATCTCTCTTATCAGAAGAACGTTATACCTTAAGAAATATTTTTTTAACAGAAAATAATAATTCCTTTCTAGTTCCTCCACAGCGATAATAAGAAATAAGGTAGATTAGAACACTCCAGGTCGGACCAATGACTTTTTTAAGAATGGCACTAAAGAACTGGAGACTGGAATTGAACATCTGTTAATTAGCAATTTTAAAGAAACTTACTTGCTTATTGCAAGTGTTTGTTTCCATGCATACGCTATTATATATTTCAAAGTAATGGACATGAAGGTCAAATCCGTTTCTTGTTGCAGTTGTTAATGTTTACAGCTCATTTTTGAATGTTAATTCCCTGTAGGTAAATATCATTTAACCACTGTCAGTGACATTCGTTGTGATTTCTTTACGCTGTTGGCATTGTCTTCTTTATTCTCGATCATCATCTGAACATAAGTTGTTTTTCAGGACATCCGAGTCACTAAGTTGTCTTATTGCTATCCATTTTCGTCGTGAACAGCATTGAGTTTTGACCAAAATTATAAAATTTGTGGGTTCAGAGTCATGGGTTCTCAAGTAAGAGAGGAACTCTAATGATCATATGTATTGAAAATGTTCACTCTTCTCTGTATATTTAGCAGATAACTAGGTGAACTAGGTGATTGAATATGATTAATAAAAAACATCTTCAAATTTGTGGAATTTGTGGTTCTATATTTGTGGTTCCAAATTTTGAAAATGAATTATTTCTTAGAAAACCTTCTCTACTCATGGTCACGGGTAGATAAAAAGGAATTGATTGCACAACGATAGATAACCTTGATTGATTAAAATTCGATAAACTTGAAGACTACTTCTGTAGACTGGTGAATTGGACGGCTGTATATACATGTATTTAGAGATACTGGAAAACTTGCAGATAACTGATTGGTAACTTGCAACCAGTGACGTAGCTGTCATTCAGCACTAAAGGCGCGTGTCTTCACTTAAATTTTTCAGCAAAAAAAAAATTATGAAAAGTTGTAAAAAACAAAATAAATATAATTAAATACCATTTCCCATATTGATAGTGATCGTGTATTTAATTCAATTGATTTAGATCGTTTTATATTTTAGCATTGTTATTATGAAATATACATTAATTTTTCGAGCCACTTTCAAATAATTTTTTTAAACTGATGTAGAATACCTTTCCTTGCCTTCCTTTATGCGTTTATATTATCTTTCAAATTAAAAAAAGGACCTTACTTTACATACCTAAGTGCATTGTGTAAAAATGTGCATTTGTTTCGAATATATGTTCGTTCTCTAAAAAATGTTTTGAAAAATGTAACACTGATTGATTTGTTTAAAATACAGTAATTAAAATAGTGAATTTTAGGAAAACTCTGGAAGAAAGTTAAATATCTAGAAATTCCTATTTTTAAAAAAGTTTTTTCTTTTAAATTTTTGCTCTGGGTGACAGGGTCTTTTTTACGGATGGGCTATAAACTAAACAGATTCAGGCCAACTTCTGGAGTGGGGTTCGACGTCTTGAATGGGTTAATCATCTGAACAATGTGTAGGCCTTGGTCCTATTGAGGGCACCACGATCAGGTCAGTACAACCTGTCCAAAGCAGGTGAATATGTACGCTTAGAGACATCGCAAGCTAATGCAATCAACATGCTAACTTGTCCAGAAATATACGTTGTCAGAACGATAAATCACACACACAAGTCATAGACAGTGAATTCGTTAATAAAGATGCATGTCAATACACTACGCAGAAAACTACGAGGCGCTGTGGGTCTGTTATAAATTGCCAATCAGAATACCCCATTGGAAACGGCCAAGGATGATGGACCAAAGATCAAACGCAGTTAGCTGTAGAACGTTGTTGCATATAGATATATTGTAATTCCCGACATTATCATAATATATTATTGCGTTATACCAGGGACCTATATACTATATACTTTAGTATATAGGTCCCTGGTTATACAAGCTGGGAAACAAAATGATTATATAACTTTAAAAAACTGTTCTAAAAAAGGTCCATAGAAAGAAAAGCAATTTCAGTTTAGAGGTGCACGTTCATAAAGTATCTTAATGTGTTTACTAGAAATTATTGGGGGGGGGTGTCATCCCCTCAGTCCTAAACAGGAATTTTACCCTAAAGGAATTAACCTTAACGTAAGGTCCGAAGACTCTAGGCTTGATATTGTGTCCCTTTCGTAGCTCTAAAATCCTGTATCCGCCACCGTATACTATATCAATATTCAGCGAATTTATAAAAATTTTAAAAAGTCAATTTTTTTTCTAGAACTACGTACATGGACTGATGTTTTTATTATTTTTTTAAAGTTATTGTTGTCATGAAATTATTTCTTTGAAAATCTTCTCTATACTCATGGTCTCGGGTAGATACAAAGGAATTGGTTGCACAACAATAAATAACCTTGATTGATTAAAATTCGATAAACTTGAAGACTATTTCTGTAGACGGGTGAATTGGACGGCTGTATATAATGTATAATTATAGAGATACTGGGAAACATGCAGATACTGTAGAAGTACATTTTTCCGCGTGGTATTAATTTACGCTATGTACGCGGTCACAAATTTTCCGCGGAAATTTGTCCAAACGTTCTTAATATAAATGTAATAAGGCATATAGTGACAGTCTAGAAAATCTGCGTAATAATCTACCCGCAGATTAAACAGAAATTGAGATTCTGCGGAATTATGACCCCGTGGATAAAAGTACGTCTACAGTAACTGATTGGTTACTTGCAACCAGTGACGTAGCTGTCATTCGGCATTAAAGGCGCGTGTCTTCGCTTAATTTTTTTCAAGAAAAAAATTATAAAAAGTTGTAAAAAACACAAAATAAAAAGCTAAATACCATTTCCCATATTGTTAGAGATCATGGATTTATAAATGACAACAAAACTGTGCAAGGTAATAATGACCTGCAATAGTTTTAAACTGTCTATTTCACTGTAGACGAAACATATAAGTGCATGTATGTACGCATCAAGCATGTCAAAATAAAAATAAATTTTGAAATATAGTAACCTATGCCGGAGAAGCAAAGTTTATAACAACAGAAAGATGTGTTTGTGAAACACTGCAGCTTATGGTGAGGGTTGAAGTTTTTCTAACGCATTTCAAACTCTAAGGTCAAAGTCAAAATAGATGTAATCCATTGAAAACCTTAGTAACACCTGTTCAAAAGTTATGTCCAAGTTTTATTTTAATTCTTTAATTTCATTTTATTTCATTTTAAGTCTTTTAAATGTGGGTCAAATTCTAAGGTGAGGGTCAAAATGTAAAAATTATGTAACCCTTTGATAAAAATTATGTAACCCGTTGAAAGATCTTGTTACAATGAATTTTACATGTGAAGTATAAAAGCCCTAGCAACAACTATAACAAAGCTAAGGCCAAGGTTAAAGTTTGTAATTTTTTTGGTAAAAGTCAGTCAAACTTCAAGGTCAAGAGTTATATTTGGTGGTACCTAAAGGGTCTAATATAAGGAAACATTTGTGAAATATGAAAGCCTTAGTCCCATCACTAAGTTATTTATCAATTTCAGTTAAGTGTGCAATTTTGCATTACGTCACAACCTATGATGACAGCTGCGTTCAAGGTAAATAGTACACGCCTTCTAACCGCAAGCTTTACGACTGGAAGTTTCTTCTAATCCCTGATTGGTTGCTCGTGCAACAGACTATTTCCGTGTCAATGTTGATATTATGAGTTGACCAATTGTGCAGCCGGAGGGGGGGGGGGTGATTGTTTACGCAGGATGCATCTGTCGAAAATGATCGTGACGTAATGCAAAACTGCACACTTACCTGAAATTGATAATAAAATAAGTTAAAGGTTAAAGTTTTGCCGACAAACAAACTGACTGATAGAGACAGACGGTCTAAGTAAACAATTTTATACTCACAAATATTCTATCTCCCTACTGTCACACTCTCTCCCCACTCTCACTCTCCAGTCTCTCCACTCTCACACCACTCCCCAATCTGACTTCACTCTCTTTCCCAACTCTCACTTCACTCCCCACTCTCCCCACTGTCACTCTCTGTTCCCACTCTCAGCTGTCTCCACTCTCAACTGTCTCCACTTTCACTTCACTCTCTCTCTCCCCACTCTCACTCTCCCTCCCCACTCGCACTCTTTCTCTTTCTCCATTCTCACTCTTTCTCCTTCTCCATTCTCACTCTCTCTCTCTCTCTCCCACTCTCTCTCTCTCTCTCTCTCCCCACTCCCACTCTCTCCTCAACTTTCTCTCTCCCCACATTTTCCCTCTCTCTTTCTTTTTTCTGTCTTTTTGACTCAGTTAAACCTTGCCTTTGTGTAATAAATTATACACATGCACAATAGTTTTATTTTAAATAAAATATTGCGAAATTACTTATTGTACAATAAAGAGAAAATTCTTTTCTTCATTTTAAATGAAATTACAAAATGTATATTCTTGATCTTTTTACTTTAAAATGAATTTAGCAGAATCGTTTATTTATGCAAAAAATGAATGTTATTTAAAATTACAAGGGCGATAACTTCACCCAAAAGAAAATACTTCCTCCAAGTTCACAATTATCACTCCGCTGTTTGTTTGCGTGTTTAACTGGATATTTTTTGTTGTACCATTATGAAAGTTCAAATGTAGATGCGCCTCTGAGGCTCTTAATTTTGCATTCGGACGTAAATTCTGTATTTTCATAATTTTGTCCTTTTCAAACATCGTGTTGCGTTGAATGGTGCCAAAATGCACTAGTCTTGCATTATGATCCCCTTGTCGTTCTAGGTATTGTCCGGTATGTTTTATTTCTCAATGCATAAAAATTGTTCTTTATTCAAATAAATCTACATTTTGTATGGTTCTACTCTAATAACCATAGATTTCCACTGGTGTTTTTGGATGGACAGTGGTAAATGATTAACCCGTTAGGCCATCATTGTAATTTGAGTAAATGTTCACCTTATTACAGGCCATAGCGATGCTTCGGTTTTTTTTTATCAATCTTTTAAATAAGCACTAGGGTCATTCAATCAAATAGCTATGCAAAATGTGGGGTCGGTTGCCTCTGTCGCACATAGCAAAGCACCCTCCTCAACCTTTGAAACCTGATAGAGGTAGAGTTTGTAAAAATCGTAAAAACGCTTGCAACATTGGATACAGCGATGCATTGTATTGTTTCAATGGACTTAGGGACATGTACTACATGTACTAGGCACTTACATCCTTTGTGAGGATCATTTTTGTGCCCGCTCTCACTGCGACACAAGATCTCGAATTACACGATCACATCCTAAAGACTCTCTCCGTTTCGCAGTTAAACTCGAACCCGCAACGTGCAGGTCAAGTCCTTTCTCCATGAGTTAACGCTCTTACCACTGCGCCATTCAGGCGACACGAGGTACATGTATATGTAAATGCAATATTTAGTGTCTTGCGTATCAAATTCATATGAAAACATGATGAAGCTTTTTTTAGTCCAAATACCGAGTACATATACTTGATTTTCGAACGAAAATACATCAGTCTGCAAGAGTTCTTTCTTCCTTTAAAATATTTAATGGAAAACGTATCTTATGATGTAAATTCTGTATTTGGTACATAAAAAAAAATACTGTAACTTTTTAAAAGTTTTGGGAACCACTTGCTGTAAGACGAATATCCAAAGTAAGAACAACTATGTATAAAATATATTATAACATGGTACCCGGGTATCTGAAAGAAATATTTCCAAATATTCGATCACACCACAGGCTTTTGGATCGCTTGAAAAGAAAAATTGTGTGTAAAAATTTTTTTTCAGCACCTCAATTTTTTTTCTAAGCGATCTAAAGGCCTGTGGATCACACGGATCAAATTACGTAACAAGACAGTCACAAAATTATTGCATCCCTAAGTGTAGATTAAATATATATAAATCATCATTTGTTCCAATAGCAATAAGGGAGTGGAGCTCTTTGTCTCTTGAAACAAGACAATCTACTACTATAGGTTCCTTTAAAAATTGTGTAAGCTCTCAGAGAACACCTACCCCGTCCTTTTTTACTTTTGGTGATCGTTACTGGAGTGTAATTCATACTAGATTAAGACACAATTGTGTTCTAAATAAAGACTTATTTAGGTGTAATATTATTGACAGTCCATTATGCACTTGTGGAAAAATAG
Organism: Saccostrea cuccullata; assembly: GCF_032062105.1. Lineage (NCBI taxonomy): Eukaryota > Metazoa > Mollusca > Bivalvia > Ostreida > Ostreidae > Saccostrea > Saccostrea cuccullata. The sequence continues at coordinate 80,458 of NW_026936653.1, forward strand.
AAGACGCATATCATTTCTTTTTCTCTTGTGCGAAATACAATGCAATTTTTAGAATGATTAACTTACGTATTGTAGACACTCATGTTCTGTTATGGGGAGATAATTCGATCAGTATTTTTAAATGTGCAATTGTTTATCAAGAGATCTGGTCGTTTTTGAAAGTATTTTTATTCGTTTGTACATACTACATCAAATTAAATTCTGTACATGCATTACCTATGTTAAAAATCTTATTGAACTTTGGTTCCAGTGTTAATTAATTTTTGAACAATACTTTGTGTAATTAATTGTTATAAAGGAGAGGACGTTCTAAGTATTAAGTACTTGTGTCCAATCCTTTTGTTGTAACATCTTAACAATAAAATATGTTCAAACCAAAAGTATCTAAAAAGAGATAACTTGATATTCGAAATTTAACAGTTAAAAAGAACTTGGTACAAACGTTTTAGATTCAAATACATCTATAATTAGAAAATACAAAAAAAGGGGAAAAAAGAAAAAATCTGGTGAAACAAATTATCGAACCAGATAGGAATTGTTTTCTTGGGAAGTTATCTCTCTTGTTAGTGGGTCCAACCACCTTAAGGTTCAATCTTCATAAAATTGACATCAAAATGTTTATTTACTCGTATGTCACAACTTTTGTGGAATTATTGAAATTCAATGTTAAAAGAATTAGTTGAAAGAGATCTCATAATTTTTGCTTTAAACTATAGACAAGTACTTTTAGATAATTGGTTTTGATTTCATATACACTGTATTATACGAAAGCCATGAAGGGACATAGGATATTTTTAAAAAATGTATAAAAGTAAACCGAGTTCTCGAGTTATACAATCTGTTCTCTCGAATTGCCAATTTGTTCTCACGGATTATAAATTCGTTCCCTGAAATATTACACAATCCGTTATCTTGGATTGTAATTCATTCTCTCAGTTTAAACAATTCGTTCCCTCGGAATGTAAACCCTTCACATGATTTCATTAATATTGTTTATCTGTACATATCAGATATAGCAATACGTGTTAATGAAAAGAATATTGTTGTAGTTTACATCCTACCTTTTATTACATATTACGATCCAAAATTGAGAAAATTACATGAAAATTTTTCAAATCCAGATATCATAGTACTGATATTTGTACAAAAATGTTTTTAAAGTCTTAGATATTTTATATTATAATTACTGAAAACCCTAGTTAAAGTAAATATGTAATTTTTTTCTGCAAAAAATATACGTTGACTTAGTTATAAAAGAGATTCGGAACGACTGGTTGCTGAAACAAATACATAGAAAGCTTTAATTGATTCAAATGGTTGGATGTATTCGTATAAATATTTTTATTGAAATTCAAGAGCACAGATTGCCAAAATCATTAGACTGATGATACAAATCGAGATCTCGAATTAATAATCTGTGAAAACGAATTATGTAATTCGAGATCTCGAATTATAAATCGAGGGAACGAATTAGTAATCTGTGGGATCGGATTGTGTACTTCGAGATCTCGAATAATAAACCGAAGGAACGAATTGATAATCAGTGGGAATTGTTTGTGTATTTCGAGATCTCGAATTATAAACCAAGGGAACGAATTGATAATCCGTGGGAACGAATTTTGCAATTCGAGATCTCAAATTATTTTTACTTTTTTGAGAATTCGACGTGTCCCTTCATGGCTTTCGTAGTATTACTACATACTACATACTACATCCACAATCTAAAATTTATTTCTAATTCTTTTAAAAATCATTTTAGATTTATAACAATTGTCAAATTAAGTATTTTGGTTGTTTTCTTATTTTTTTTTTAAATCTGCAATATTTTTTGTTTTGATGTGTACGATCAAAGATACTCTCTTCAATTAAACATAAATAATTTTGAAAAGTATTGAGTTCAGAGAAAAAGCAATTTACAAAGTTTACATTTACAAAGTTGCAATAATTTTTTTTTTAAAAATGCATGACCATGACAACTTGTAAAATTTTGTATTTACTGCCAAATGGTAAATTAAAAAAATCACATGACAAAAATCATAGCCAGCAATTTTGTTATTTTTAATATCAGCTATTTTTTCGTCGATTATCATAGCGCCTAAGTCCGATGGAGATTTTTATGATACTGGTATATGAAAACAAATTCGGTATCCAAAACATTCGAAGTTGCGTGTTTAACCAATTGCAATCTCAGGTTTTTCTGTGAAAAAGATGCTTTGGGGACACAATGTTTGGCTTCGCAGTTTACACTTTGAATATGACATATCAGTACGAAACACACTATAACTGTTAATTATATATTATAAAATGTACATGCATTTAGTTTACGAGTTCCTTTCAACTAAATCTTTTTTAAACTGATGTAGAATACTTTTTCGTGTCTTTCTTGATGCGTTTAAATTATCTTTCAAATTAAAAAAAAAATCTTCATTTTACTTTACTCCACATATCTAAGTCCGTTGTGTAAAAATGTGCATTTGTTTCAAATATATGTTCGTTTTCTTGATTTTAAAAGATGTAACATTGATTAATGTGTTTGAATTACAGCAATAAAAATAATTACGCTTTATGAAAAACTCTTGAAGAAAATTTAATATCTAAAAATCCCTATTTTTAAAAAGAGTTCTTTCCTTTAAATTTTTGTTCTGCTTGACAGGGTCTTTTTTCGGATGGGCTATCAAACTAAACAGATTCAGGGCACTTCTATAGCGGGGTTCGACGTCTTCAATGGGTTAATCATCTGACCAATGTGTAGGCCTTGACCCTATTGAAGGCACCACGATCAGGTCAGTACAACCTGTCCAAAGCAGGTGAATATGTACGGTTAGAGACACCGCAAGCTAATGCAATCAACATGCTAACTTGTCCAGAAATATACGTTGTCAGAACGATAAATCACACACACAAGTCATAGACAGTGAATTCGTTAATAAAGATGCATGTCAATACACTACGCAGAAAACTACGAGGCGCTAGTGGGTCTGTTATAAATTGCCAATCAGAATACCCCATTGGAAACGGCCAAGGATGATGGACCAAAGATCAAACGCAGTTAGCTGTATAGAACGTTGTTGCATATAGATATATTGTAATTCCCGACATTATCATAATATATTGCGTTATACCAGGGACCTATATATTATATACTTTAGTAAATAGGTCCTTATTGGTTATGCAAGCTGGGAAACAAAATTTTCAGAGGCTGGGTGCTAGGAACCCCTGATTGATATAATTAAATAACTTTATTTAAAAACTGTGTTCTACTCTACTAACCATAGATTTCCACTGAGGTTTTTGGATGGACAGTGGTAAATGATTAACCCGTTAGGCCATCATTGTAATTTGAGTAAATGTTCACCTTATAACAAGCCATAGCGATGCTTCGGGTATTTTTTTTTATCAATCTTTTAATTCAGCACTAGGGTCATTCAATCAAATACCTACTGAGTATGCAAAATGTGGGGTCGGTTGCCTCTGTCGCACATAGCAAAGCACCCTCCTCAACATTTGAAACCTGATAGAGATAGAGTTTGTAAAAATCGTAAAAACGCTAGCAACATTGGATACACTGATGCATTGTATTGTTTCAATGGACTTAGGGACGTGTACTACATGTACTAGGCACTTACATCCTTTGTGAGGATCATTTTTGTGCCCGCTCTCACTGCGACACAAGATCTCGAATTACACGACTCTCCCCGGTCCGTAGCTGCAGATCTGTAGCTCTCCGAAAAAATATATTGATAGACCGGAGAGCTACAGTGCCACTCATTGAAAAAACTGTATATTTATTGCGCACGAAAAAGTGCGCTCGGTTTCCGATTTATTTCCCAATGTTCTTAAAACTGTAATCTCAAAATATTACTAACCGTGTGTTCCTAACATATTCTTTCGCTGTTTCCAGAACCAAACATTTCTCAAAATTGTTGTTTATAGTTCTCCTGACCCTGCTATTGTAATCAGCGAACATTTCGCTGATCTATACTGCCATTTTGGTTTCAAAGATAATTCGGTCCAATATGCTTCGTTCAGATGTCAACTACGAGAGTACTTGATTGAGGATAACGGAATTTTTTAAAAATCTTTCCTTCTTTGCAACTGAGGTAAGAAATTGGAAGAATTAATAAAGAACCAAGGCACTTTTTTGTGCGCAATAAATATACAGTTTTTTCAATGGTTGGCACTGTAGCTCTCCGGTCTATCAATATTTTTTTTTCGGAGAGCTACAGATCTGCAGCTAGGTACATGTATAAGTAAATGCAATATTTAGTGTCTTGTATGGAACAAAGTCATATGAAAACATGATGAAGCTTTTTTTTAGTCCAAACACCAGTACATATTCTTGATTTTCGAACTAAAATACATCAAGCTGCAAGAGTTCTTTCTTCCTTAAAAATATTTAAGGGAAAATATATCTTATGATGTAAATTCTGTATTTGGTAAAAAAAATACTGTAACTTTTTAAAAGTATTTAAAAAGAGATAACTTGATATTCAAAATTTAACAGTTAAAAAGAACTTGGTACAAACGTTTTAGATTCAAGTACATCTGTAATTAGAAAATTCAAAAAAAAAGGGAAAAAGGAAAAAATCTGGTGAAACAAATTATCGAACCAGATAGGAATTGTTTTCTTGGGAAGTTATCTCTCTTGGTAGTGGGTCCATCCACCTTAAGGTTCAATCTGCATAAAATTGACATCAAAATGTTTATTTATGTCACAACTTTTGTGGAATTATTGAAATTCAATGTTCAAAAAATTAGTTGAAAGAGATCTCGTAATTTTTGCTTTAAACTACATGTATAGTCAAGTACTTTTAGATAATTGGTTTTGATTTCATATACACTGTAATACGAAAGCCATGAAGGGATATAGGATATTTAAAAAAAATGTATAAAAGTAAACCGAGTTCTCGAGTTATACAATTTGTTCTTTCGAATTGCCAATTCGTTCTCACGGATTATAAATTCGTTCCCTGAAATTACGCAATCCGTTATCTCGGATTGTAATTCATTCTCTCAGTTTAAACAATTCGTTCCCTCGGAATGTAAACCCTTCCCATGATTTCATTAATATTGTTTATCTGTACATATCAGATATGGCAATACGTGTTAATGAAAAGAATATTGTAGTAGTTTACATCCTACCTTTTATTACATATTACGGTCCAAAATTGAGAAAATTACATGGAAATTTTTTAAATCCAGATATCATAGTACTGATATTTGTACAAACAAGTTTTTGAAGTCTTCGATATTTTATATTATAATTACTGAAAACCCTAGTTAAAGTAAATATGTAATTTTTTTCTGCAAAAAATATACGTTGACTTAGTTATAAAAGAGATTCGGAACGACTGGTTGCTGAAACAAATACATAGAACGCATTAATTGATTCAAATGGTTGGATGTATTCGTATAAATATTTTTATTGAAATTCGAGAGCACAGATTGCCAAAATCATTAGACTGATGATACAAATCGAGATCTCAAATTAATAATCTTTGAAAACGAATTATGTAATTCGAGATCTCGAATTATAAATCGAGGGAACGAATTAGTAATCTGTGGGATCGGATTGTGTACTTCGAGATCTCGAATAATAAACCGAGGGAACGAATTGATAATCAGTGGAAATGGTTTGTGTATTTCGAGATCTCGAATTATAAACCAAGGGAACGAATTGATAATCCGTGGGAACGAATTTTGCAATTCGAGATCTCAAATTATTTTTACTTTTTTGAGAAATCGACGTGTCCCTTCATGGCTTTCGTAGTATTACTACATACTACATCCACAATCTAAAATTTATTTCTAATTCTTTTAAAAATCATTTTAAATTTATAACCATTGTCAAATGAAGTATTTTGGTTGTTTTCAATATATTTTTTTTAAATCTGCAATATTTTTTGTTTTGATATGTACGATCAAAGATACTCTCTTCAATTAAACATAAATAATTTTAAAAAGTATTGAGTTCAGAGAAAAAAGCAATTTACAAAGTTTAAATTTACAAGGTGGCAATAATTTTTTTTAGAAAATGCATGACCATGACAACTTGTAAAATTTTGTATTTACTGCCAAATGGTAAATTAAAAAAAATCACATGACAAAAATCATAGCCAGCAATTTTGTTATTTTTAATATCAGCTTTTTTTTTCGTCGATTATCATAGCGCCTAAGTCCGATGGAGATTTTTATGATACTGGTATATGAAAACAAATTCGGTATCCAAAACATTCGAAGTTGCGTGTTTAACCAATTGCAATCTCAGGTTTTTCTGTGAAAAAGATGCTTTGGGGACACAATGTTTGGCTTCGCAGTTTACACTGACATATCAGTACGAAACACACTCTATACATGTAACTGTTAACTTATAGCTTCTTTTTAATAATTCAATTAATTTAGATCCTTTGGGTTTAGCACTTTGTTATTATAAAATGTACATGCATTTAGTTTACGAGTTCCTTTCAACTAAATCTTTTTTAAACTGATGTAGAATACTTTTTCGTGTCTTTCTTGATGCGTTTAAATTATCTTTCAAATTAAAAAAAAATCTTCATTTTACTTTACTCCACATATCTAAGTCCGTTGTGTTAAAATGTGCATTTGTTTCAAATATATGTTCGTTTTCTTGATTTTAAAAGATGTAACATTGATTAATATGTTTGAATTACTGCAATAAAAATAATTACGCTTTATGAAAAACTCTTGAAGAAAATTTAATATCTAAAAATCCCTATTTTTAAAAAGAGTTCTTTCCTTTAAATTTTTGTTCTGCTTGACAGGGTCTTTTTTTCGGATGGTCTATCAAACTAAACAGATTCAGGACACTTCTATGGCGGGGTTCGACGTCTTGAATGGGTTAATCATCTGACCAATGTGTAGGCCTTGACCCTATTGAAACCACCACGTTCAGGTCAGTACAACCTGTCCAAAGCAGGTGAATATGTACGGTTAAAGACATCGCAAGCTAATGCAATCAACATGCTAACTTGTCCAGAAATATACGTTGTCAGAACGATAAATCACACACACTAGTCATAGTG